>NC_084739.1:72080649-72180649 GCF_033978785.1 Entelurus aequoreus
CAGTTTGCACTGTGAAACAAATGTGTATATATATATATATATATATATATATATATATATATATATATATATATATATATATATATATATATATATATATATATATATATATATATATATATAAATATATATATATAAATAAATAAATAAATATATATAAAAATACTGTAAAAATACAAGTGGTACCGTATACAAAAAAAAAGTAAAATTGCAGTGGCTAATCTGCCATTTTTTTTTTTGCGTTAAATTTACCGACATTTTTTGTACAGTGTGCACCGTGAAAGAAAATGTCAGATCAGTTGCCAAATTTTTACTGTCAAATTAAAGAGGTACTTTTTTTCCATTTACCGTCTTTTAGTGTACTAAAAACAGTAAAATCGTAGCGACTAATCTGTAAATTATTTTTTTTACGGTAAAATCTACCAACTTTTTTTTTTACAGTGCTGACTATCATAGAAAAAGTGTATTTTAAAATGAAAAACTGGCAGCTCAGTACCAAATGTTTACTGTAAAAATAAAATCTGTAACTTTTTTTCCATTTACAGTAATTTAGTGTACTAAAAACAGTAAAATTGAAGCGACCAATCTGCCGTTTTTTTAAACCGTAAAATCTATTAACTTTTTTTTTTACAATGCTGACAATAAAAAAAAAGTGGATTTTACAATTAAAAACTGGCAGTTCAGTACCAAATTTTTACTACTAAAAGTTGTACCTTTTTTTCCCATTTACAGTAATTTGGTGTACAAAAAACAGTAAAACTGTAGCGACAAATCAGCCAATCTTTTTTACTGTGAAATTACGGTACATTTTATATATATATATATATATATATATATATATATATATATATATATATATATATATATATATATATATATATATATATATATATATATATATATATATATATATGTATATATATATATATATATATATATATATATATATATATATATATATATATATATATATATTTTTTTTTTTTTTAACTGTTAAAATCTATTAACTGTTTTTTACAGTGCTCACTATCAAGGAAAAAGTGCATTAAAAAAATAAAAAATAAAAATACTGTAAAAATACAAGGGGTACCGTATACAAAAAACAGTAAAATTGTAGCGACAAATCTGCCAATTATTTTTTACAGTGAAATTACGGTAAAAAATGTTTTCAGTTTGCACTGTGAAATATATATATATATATATATATATATATATATATATATATATATATATATATATATATATATATATATATATATATATATATATATATATATATATATATATATATATATATATATATATATATATATATAGAAATTTTATTTTTATTATTTTATTTTTTTTACTGTTAAAATCTATTAACTGTTTTTTACAGTAAAAATTGTAGCGACAAATCTGCCAATTTTTTTTTACCGTGAAATGACGGTACATTTTTTCTGCAGTTTGCACTGTGAAATAATTAAACTTTTTTTTTTTACCGTTAAAATCTATTAACTGTTTTTTACAGTGCTCACTATCAAGGAAAAAGTGCATACAAATAAAAAAAAAATACTGTAAAAATACAAGTGGTACCGTATACAAACAAATGGTAAAATTGCAGTGGCTAATCTGCCTTTTTTTTTTTTGCGTTAAATTTACCGACATTTTTTCTACAGTGTGCACCGTGAAAGAAACTGTCAGATCAGTTGCCAAATTTTTTACACTAAAATTAATAATAAACGATAACATCCCAGCACATTATCTGCCTTTTTTTTTTTTTACGATCGAATATACTGATGGATTTTTCCCAGCGCAGATATTGAATGCAAGGAATAAAAATGCGGCGTGGAGGAGGCGCGGGCATCAGCTACCTGGCAGACAAAGGTGAGATGGCGAGGAAATGAAGCTTGGTTGGCAGCTAAAGTGAGATTTAGGAGAGGCGGGGAGGTGATTAGTGGGCAGCTGAGGCGTGGAGAGATGGCGAGGACACAAAAGGAAGAAAAGGATGGATGGCGGCAAGGAGGGCAGGTGAGGTAAGGGGGGGGGGGAGGGGCCTGGCGGCGGAGAGACACGGTCCATCACGCCGCCTGTCTGGGCGAGGAAAGGAGGAAGGACAAAGTTTAATCAGGATTGATCGCCTGCGTCAGTCTGTGGGATGATGCTGCTGATATCGATCGCCGCAGCTTGAAGAACGATACTGGTCGTGTCAATCATCAGATGATTTCTGATCACACAACTTTGGTGTACTTGCAGCAACGTTGTCAACAAAAGGACCACAAATGTGATTAATCGTGATTAACACATGTTCAAAAGTGTGATTAATCAGATTTTTGATGTAGCCACTAACAAGAACGTTACAAGTTTGCAACAAGCAGCGGGCGACTAACAATGCTAACATAGTACACCCAGAGAAGTTGTCGATAAAAGTACCACAGATTAATGGAGCAACTGTGATTAATCACGATTAATCTACATTCAAAAGTGTGAATACGTTTTTTTGAGGAAAACGCTACTAGTACACAGCAAGCAGTGGACAACAAGCGACACAAGTGGAGTGTAACTTTGTCAACAAAAGTACCACAAATAAGTGAAGCATTGCTTTTGTAGCAACTGTGATTAATCGTGATTCATCCACATTCAAAAGTGTGATTAATCAGACTTTTAAGGCGGAACGCTACAAGTACACAACAAAGAATAGACGAAAAAACAAGAATAGTAGAGTGTAACTTTGGAAATGTCAACAAAAGTACCATGAATAAGTAAAGCATCACTTTTGTAGCAATTGTGATTAATCGTGATTAATCCACATTCAAAAGTGTGATTAATCAGACTTTTAAAGCGGTACGCTACAAGTAAACAACAAACAATAGACAAAAACGAGAATAGTGGAGTGTAACTTTTTGAGGCAAAATGCTACTAGTACAAAACAAGCAGTAGACAAGCGACAAAGGTGGAGTGTAACTTTGGAAATGTCAACAAAAGTACCACAAATAAGTAAAGCATCACTTATGTAGCAACTGTGATTAATTGTGATTAACCCACATTCAAAAATGTGATTAATCAGAATTTTGAGGCAGAATGCAGTTAGTACAAAACAAGCAGTAGACAAGCGACAAAAGTGGAGAGTAACTTCGGCAATGTCAACAATAGTACCACAAATAAGTAAAGCATCACTTTTGTTGCAACTGTGATTAATCATGATTAATCCACATTCAAAAGTGTGATTAATCAGACTTTTGAGGCAGAACGCTACAAGTACACAACAAACAGTAGACAAGTGACAAAAGTGGAGTCTAACTTTGGAAATGTTGTCAACAAAAGTACCACAAATAAGTAAAGCATCACGTTTGTATTCACTGTGATTAATCGTGATTAATCCACATTCAAAAAAGTGTGATTAATCAGAATTTGAGGCAGAAAGCTACAAGTAAACAAGCAGTAGAAGACAAACACAGATAGTGGAGTATACACCCGCAGCAATGTTGTCAACAAAAGTACCGCGTTTAAGTGAACCAGTGCTTTTGTAGCAACTGTGATTAATCGTGATTAATCCACATTCGAAGTGTGATTAATCAGCCTTTTGAGGCAGAATGCTACTAGTACAAAACAAGCAGTAGACAAGCAACAAAAGTGGAGTCTAACTTCGGAAATGTCAACAAATGTACCACAAGTGAGTAAAGCATCACTTTTGTAGCAACAGTGATTAATCATAATTAATCCATATTCAAATGTGTGATTAATCAGACTTTTGAGGCAGAATGCAGTTAGTACAAAACAAGTAGTAGACAAGCGACAAAAGTGGAGTCTAACTTTGGAAATGTTGTCAGTTAAAGTACCACAAATAAGTAAAGCATCACTTTTGTAGCAACTGTGATTAATCGTGATTAATCCACATTCAAAAAAGTGTGATTAATCAGACTTTTGAGGCACAAAGCTACAAGTAAACAAGCAGTAGACGACAAACACAGATAGTGGAGTATACACCCGCAGCAATGTTGTCAACAAAAGTACCGCGTTTAAGTGAACCAGCGCTTTTGTAGCAACTGTGATTAATCGTGATTAATCCACATTCGAAGTGTGATTAATCAGCCTTTTGAGGCAGAATGCTACTAGTACAAAACAAGCAGTAGACAAGCAACAAAAGTGGAGTCTAACTTCGGAAATGTCAACAAATGTACCACAAGTGAGTAAAGCATCACTTTTGTAGCAACAGTGATTAATCATAATTAATCCATATTCAAATGTGTGATTAATCAGACTTTTGAGGCAGAATGCAGTTAGTACAAAACAAGTAGTAGACAAGCGACAAAAGTGGAGTCTAACTTTGGAAATGTTGTCAGTTAAAGTACCACAAATAAGTAAAGCATCACTTTTGTAGCAACTGTGATTAATCGTGATTAATCCACATTCAAAAAAGTGTGATTAATCAGACTTTTGAGGCACAAAGCTACAAGTAAACAAGCAGTAGACGACAAACACAGATAGTGGAGTATACACCCGCAGCAATGTTGTCAACAAAAGTACCGCGTTTAAGTGAACCAGCGCTTTTGTAGCAACTGTGATTAATCGTGATTAATCACGCTTTTGAGGCAGAATGCTACTAGTACAAAACAAGCAGTAGACAAGCGACAAAAGCGGAGTGTAACTTCGGAAATGTCAACAAAAGTACCACAAATAAGTAAAGCATCACTTTTGTAGCAACTGTGAATAATCGTGATTAATCCACATTCAAAAGTGTGATTAATCAGACTTGTGAGGCAGAACGCTACAAGTAGAAAAACAAACAGTAGACGACAAACGAGAATAGTGGAGTGTAACTGAGGCAATGTTGTCAACAAAAGTACCACAAATAAGTAAAGCATCACTTTTGTAGCAACTGTGATTAATCGTGATTAATCCACATTCAAAAGTGTGATTAATCAGAATTTTGAAGCAGAACGCTACTAGTACAAAACAAGCAGTAGACAAGCGACAAAAGTGGAGAGTAACTTCGGAAATGTCAACAAAAGTACCACAAGTAAGTAAAGCATCACTCTTGTAGCAACTGTGATTAATCCACATTCAAAAGTGTGATTAATCGTGATTAATCCACATTTAAAAGTGTGATTAATCAGACTTTTGAGGCAGAATGCTACAAGTAGACAACAAGCAGTAGACGCCTAACACCGATAGTGGAGTACACACCCGCAGCAACAAAAGTACCGTATATAAGTGAATCAACTCTTATATAGCAACTGTGATTAATCGTGATTAATCCACATTCAAAAAAGTGTGATTAATCAGACTTTTGAGGCAGAAAGCTACAAGTAAACAAGCAGTAGACGACAAACACAGATAGTGGAGTATACACCTGCAGCAATGTTGTCAACAAAATTACCACAAATAAGTAACGCATCGCTTTTATAGCAACTGTGATTAATCGTGATTAATCCACATTCAAAAGTGTGATTAATCAGAATTTTGAAGCAGAACGCTACTAATACACAACAAGCAGTAGACAAGCGACAAAAGTGGAGTGTAACTTTGGAAATGTCAACAAAAGTACCATAAAAAAGTAAAGCATCACTTTTGTAGCAACTGTGATTAATTGTGATTAATCCACATTCAAAAGTGTGATTAATCGTGATTAATCCACATTCAAAAGTGTGATTAATCAGACTTTTGAGGCAGAATGCTACAAGTAGACAACAAGCAGTAGATGACTAACACCGATAGTGGAGTACACACCCGCAGCAACAAAAGTACCGTATATAAGTGAAGCAACTTTTTTGTAGCAACTGTGATTAATCGTGATTAATCCACATTCAAAAGAGTGATTAATCAGATTTTTTTATTTTTTTTTTAATCATTGGACAGCACTAATTATTAATAATAATGTAAGTGTTATATAGGTAGAGCATACATACTGTAGTGTGGTAAAGCTATCTTACATGCAAGTATCTTATTTAGTGTGTGTGTGTGTGTGTGTGTGTGTGTGTGTGTGTGTGTGTGTGTGTGTGTGTGTGTGTGTGTGTGTGTGTGTGTGTGTGTGTGCGCGAAGGGAGACCTTGTGCAGAGAGGCATGGCGGCTCAGGCTGACGGGCGGGATGACTTGGACGAGCGCTGATGAATGGAAGCGTGGAGGCCATCTTGTCAATGAGTGCTATGTTAAGTGCGTCCATTAGCATCATCACGGAGATTCATACCACATGCAGCTTGGACAGGAAGTGGAAACAAACACGAGCGCCCGGGGGAGCGAGGAGGATGAAGAAGTAGAAGAAGAGGATGTCTGCGCCGCAGAGAGTGATTGTAATGACTGCGCTGAGGTCGCCGCTCCAATTAGTGGGGGTGTGGGGGTGGGTGGATGGGGGGGGGGGGGGGGGGCACTTCTGCACAAAAACTTTGGAGAAAGTTAGCGAGGTCAACAACTTTTGGTTCTGTTTTCCATTACCGATCTTTATTCCCGCTCCCTTAGTGGAAAGTCGTGCGTCGTGCAGAAAACAACAACAATTCACGACAAACGTTTTGGAGGTAAAACCGAAGACCTCAATGATGTCGTTATTTGTGTAGCACAATATGAAGAACACCAGAAAACGCTAATTTCCTTTAAAAAGACACTACTTTTTTTTGCTACGCTTTGAACCCTGCGGCTTACAAAATGGTGCGGCTGATTAATGGATTTTCCTTCGATGACGGCCATAATAGTTTAAAAAAAAAACTAAACAAGGTGTTAATAGGTGTGTTGTTGTTTGTGCTATGGCACCATCTTGTGTTTTTTTTCCTGCTGTTTAAAGCTTTGAACCGGAAGTACAAGTGCCGTTCCGTCTTCGAATCTAATTTTCGGATCCAAATCCACTTTATTTAAATGCTATTAAAAAACAAACTCTTTCCAGAGTGCTGCACATAAAAATTCCATCTAATATACCAAAAATATTGTCTGATTACAAGAACATTTTAAAAGTGTTCAATTAAAATGATTTAAAATATAACAGATTAAAATAAATTAAAAAAATAGTATTTTTTACTTTTATTTTTAACCCTGCGGCTTACAAAATGGTGCGGCTGATTAACGGATTTTAATTCGCTGACGGCCATAATAGTTTTAAAAAAAACTAAACAAGGTGTGAAAAGGTGTGTTGTTGTTTGTGCTATGGCGCCATCTTGTGGTTTTTTTTCCTGCTGTTTAAAGCTTTGAACCGGAAGTACAAGTGCCGTTCCGTCTTCGAATGTAATTTTCGGATCCAAATCCACTTTATTTAAATGCTATTAAAAAACAAACTCTTTCCAGAGAGCTGCACATAAAAATTCCATCTAATATACTAAAATTATTGTCGGATGACAAAAACATTTGAAAATTGTTCAATTAAAAGGATTTAAAATAAAAATTGATTAAAATCAATTTAAAAAATACTTTTTTTTTTTAAATACATAAAAAAATAACACCAAAATAAGTAAAAACAAATCAATAAATCTGAATCAGAAATACAAGTATGTATATTTATATATTATTATTATATTATATATATATATATATATATATATATATATATATATATATATATATATATATATATATATATATATATATATATATATATATATATATGTGTGTCTTAATTAGATTATCCAAAAAATAGTGCTCGATACCGTGGTAGAGCGTAATATGTATGTGTGGGGAAAAAAAATCACAAGACTATTTCATCTCTACAGGCCTGTTTCATGAGGGGTTTACCTCAATCCTCAGGAGATTTTTTTTTTAATTCGCTGACGGCCATAATAGTTAAAAAAAACAACTAAACAAGGTGTGAAAAGGTGTGTTGTTGTTTGTGCTATGGCGCCAAAATCTCCTGAGGATTGAGGTAAACCCCTCATAAAACAGGCCTGTAGAGATGAAATAGTCTTGTGATTTTTTCCCACACATACATATATATATATATATATATATATATATATATATATATATATATATATATATATATATATATATATATATATATATATATATATATATATATATATATATATATATAAAAGTAGAACAACACAATAAAAGCTACAGAGGAGGCAGAAAATAACAGTAGGATTTAAGAAGAGACTTAAAACATTCAACAGTGGGGGGGCCATTCTGGCATGAAGGGGCAGAACATTCCATAGTTTAGGGCCCACAACAGAGAAGGCCCTGTGGCTCCTAGTCTTAAGTCTCGTCTTAGGCACCACTAGTTGGAACTGGTCCTCGGACTTCAATGCTCGAGCTGGAGCATGCATTTGGATTAGAGCCTTTAAAAAAACCAAACACTAATAATTTAAAGTAATTCTAAAAACACATAATGTGTGCAATAAACAAATATGTATCATGCAAACTAAAAATACACTAATCATTTGGGGCTAAAGATGAAAGTTTGTGAGACAATGTTTCAACATTCACTTCAATAAATTCATTTATTCAGTTTTAATTTCCATCCATTCATTTTCTACCGCTTGTCCCGTTCGGGGTCGCGGGGGTTGCTGGAGCCTATCTCAGCTGCACATGGACGGAAGGCGGGGTACACCCTGGACAAGTTGCCACCTCGTCGCAGGGCCAACACAGATAGACAGACAACATTAACACTCACATTCACACACTAGCGGTTTTAATTTGTATATTTAAAAAATATATACCATATATATATATATATTTTTTAATTTATTAAATTTTTTATTTTTTTTATTTTTTAAATATATGCGGTTTTAATTTGTATATTTAAAAAAATATACTATATATATATATATTTTTTTTGAATACTTTTTTTTTTTTTTAAATATATGCGGTTTTAATTTTTATATTTAAAAAAATATACTATATATATATATATATATATATATATATATATATATATATATATATATATATATATATATATATATATATATATATATATATATATATATATATTTTTTTTTTTTAATTTTTTAATTTTTTTTTTATTTTTTTATTTTTTTAATATTTGCGGTTTTAATTTTTATATTTAAAAAAATATACTATATATATATATATATATATATATATATATATATATATATATATATATATATATATATATATATATATATATAATTTTTTTTTTTTAATATATGCGGTTTTAATTTGTGGATTTAAAAAAACAAACATAACTTTTGCGGGTAACTAATGCAAACAATGTTTTATTTTAATGTTTTGTGCAGTAATTGTTTTAACAAACATAAAAAGTGTGTAGCGCCTCTGCTGGCTGCAGCCTAGTACTGCATTACAATTTGCCAAAATGGCCTCAAGACACAATTAATAAATACATTAATAATAAACGAATAATTCCACACAATTATTTTCCCCCAACAAAGACCTGATAGTCCTTTTCTATTGATCTTTGGGATTAATCAATGGCCAAATTGTATGCGCTCAAAGGACACTTCATTAGGAACACTTGCATCATACAGAAGCTCCATCAAATGTTTTACAAAATGTGTCAATATGTCTTCGTGTTTGACGACACGTGATCTTGAATAAAAACTAGTGAGTTTGACATGAAAAATGTTGTTATCGTACAACAGAGTGCGCTTCTGACAAGCTTTTTACTCCATCCGACTGCACGCCCTTGGCCTCATTCACCCCGCCGCCCGGGTGGAGCACACTCTGGCCGAGGGGACGGCGATGTCGTACATCACCCGGCCTCCCGCCGAATGTCTCTCTGTGGCTCAGGTCGGAGTGGGGTCCTGAGGTCGCCAGCGGGCGCTTTAATGAATGCCAAATTATCCTCTGTGACACACACATTTAAATTTTATATATATATATATATATATATATATATATATATATATATATATATATATATATATATATATATATATATATATATATATATATATATATATATATATATATATATATATATATATATATATAAATCGTGTGTATACACATATATACATACATACACATATATACATACATATGTACATATATACATACATATATACACATACATACATACATATATATACACATATATATATACATATATACATACATATGTACATATATACACATACGTACATACATATATACACATTGTATTTTTTATACACTGATTTTTTCTGCATCAAACAGTATTTTGACAGACTGAATTTTAAACAACTTTTGCCCACAAGTTTGTCTTCATTGAAATGTTGCTGCATCATTTTTTACACAGAATTTTTCTGCACAAAATTTTCATACACTGATTTTTTTTTTGACCTGAATTTATTTTACGCTGAATTTTAAAACACTGTATTTGAACAGACTGAATTTTTAAACAACTTTTGCCCACAAGTTTGTATTCAATGATATGTTTCTGCACCAATTTTGTTTTACATTGAATTTTTCTGCACTGAATTTTTTATACACTGATTATTTGTTTTGCACTGAATTTATTTTATGCTGGATTTTAAAACACTGTATTTTGACAAACTGAATTTGTAAACAACTTTTGCCCACAAATTTGTATTCAGTGACATTTTTCGGCACCATTTTTTTACACTGAATTTTTCTGCACCAAACTTTCCTGCACTGAATTTTTTTACACTGAATTTTTGCATACACTGATTTTTTTTTGCACTGAATTTATTTTACGATGAATTTTAAAACACTGTATTTTGAAAAACTTAATTTTTAAATTACTTTTGCCCACAAATTTTTATTCAATGATATGTTTCTGTACCAATTTTTTTTTACATTGAATTTTTCTGCACTGAATTTTTTATACACTGATTTTTTTTGTTGCATTGAATGAATTTTTTATTTTACACTGAATTTTAAAACACTGTATCTTGACAAACTGAATTTGTAAACAACTTTTGCCCACAAATTTGTATTCAGTGACATTTTTCGGCACCCTTTTTTTCCACTGAATTTTTTCGGCACCAAACTTTCCTGCACTGAATTTTTGGATACACTGATTTTTTTTACACTGAATTTATTTTACGCTGAATTTTAAAACAGTATTTTGACCAACTAAATTTTTAAACAACTATTTGCCCACAAATTTGTATTAAACAAAATCATTCTGCACCATTTTTTACACTGAATGTTTCTGCACTGAATTTTTTTACACTGAATTTTTATCTACACTAATTATTTTGTTAAAGAGGTTCATTTATCCTACTAATGTGTATTTATAAATAGTTGATTTATATAGGCTAGTAACACCGCCATCCCACCACCTCAGGTGGGATGGAACAATCCATATAACACGTCACAGATGACGTCACACTAACATCACGTGACACCTCTGAGGAAGGCTGCAGAAGCAAGATAGCCGAAACTTGTCAGGTACAAAACTTTACCTTACTAGCCTATATAAATCAACTATTTATAAATACACTAATTATTATTTTTTTTGAACTGAATTTATTTTACGCTGAATCTTAAAACACTGTATTTTGACAAACTTAATTTTTAAACAACTTTTGCCCACAAATTTGTATTCATTGAATTTTTTCTGCACCAATTTTTTTTTACACTGAATTTTACTGCACCAAACTTTTTTGCACCGAATGTACTTGATGCTAAATTATAAAACACTGTATATTTGACAACTACATTTTTGTACACGACTTTTGTCCACAAATTTGTGTTAAATTACATTTTTCGGCACCATTTTTTACAGTGATTTTTTTCTGCACCAAACTTTTTTGCACTGAATGTATTTTATGCTGAATTTTAAAACACTGTATATCTGACAAACTACATTTTTGTACACCACTTTTGTCCACAAATTTGTGTTAAATGACATTTTTCGGCACCATTTTTCTACAGTGATTTTTTTCTGCACCAAACTTTTCTGCACTGCTTTTTTTTTTTTACACTGAATCTTTCTGCTCTGATTTTTTTTATACACCGGGTATTTTTTTGCACTGGATTTTAAAAAACAGTATTTTGACAAACTTAATTTTTAAACAACTTCTGCCCACAAATTTGTATTCAATAACAATTTTTCGGCACCATTTTTTTTACACTTAATTTTTGTGCACCAAACTTTCCTGCACTGAATTTTTTTACACTGAATTTTTGTATACACAGATTTTTTTTTTTTTTTTTTTTTTTTTTCACTGAATCTATTTTATGCTGAATCTTAAAACACTGTATTTTGACAAACTGAATTTTTAAACAACTTTTGCCCACAAATTTGTATTCATTGAATTTTTTCTGCACCAATTTTTTTTACACTTATATATAAAATGGCGGCGCATGGGAATGCAGCGGCTCTGCTAACGCTCTTGGGAGTGTAGAGCGATTTGGCAAAAAACACCCGTAATTTCTGTCAATTTCATGGCTGGCTCAAAGCGTGAACACTCTGTGATCACATATGACCGACAGACAATTCTGGATGTGGATGGATCGGGTCGTTATAGACTGAAAGATGCATGTACGGTGGACCTCCTCGCTAGCATGGGAATACTTCATGGGCTACATCGAGCGGCCTTTGTAGCAGCGGAGTCAAGTGCTAGCGGTGACCGCCAATGGAGACGACATAGGCGGTGCGAGCGGAAGCAGAAGCGGGGATGCCGAGCTGGGCTAACAACAAAGAGAAAAGCTAACCAAAGAAGCGTGGAGTCTCCGGGTAAGAAGCCATTTAAACTAGAACTAGCCGGCGTCAGGCTGGATAATCCCTGCACACATAGCAATTCTCTTAGAATAAAACACAACTCACATAATGTTTTTTCTTTTGTGACCATGTCAGAGGCAGACATACATTGTACTGAGGTAGCTAACTATGATGCGTTCAGTTTATCGCAACATCAAGCAAACAATCTGAATATCCCCGTCGTATCAATTCCTAGATATGGTCGAAACTATTTAAAGTGCAATACGCATAATAAACGCAACATTATTAATATTGCTACTTCGGATAATTTCAACAAACAATCCTCAAAACAGCCCACTACCTATAATATGGGCTTTTTAAACATAAGATCATTATCTTCCAAAACGCTAATAGTTAATGAAGTCATTAGAGACAACAAACTTGACGTCGTTGGTCTCGCCGAGACCTGGCTCAAACCAGACGATTTTTTTTGCGCTAAATGAAGCATCTCCTCCTGGCTATACCAATACACATGTTGCCCGACCTCTTAAAAGGGGATATATAATATACAATGAAAACTATAATCTTACACCTAACCTAAATAATAAATATAACTCGTTTGAGGTGCTCACTTTGAGGTTTGTCACACCGCTGCCTCTCCACCTGGCTGTTATCTACCGACCCCCTGGGCCCTATTCAGACTTCATCAGTGAATTCTCAGAGTTTGTTGCTGATCTAGTGACGCACGCCGACAATATAATCATAATGGGGGACTTTAATATCCATATGAATACCCCATCGGACCCTCCATGCGTGGCGCTCCAGACTATAATTGATAGCTGTGGTCTTACACAAATAATAAATGAACCCACGCATCGCAACGGTAATACGATAGATCTAGTGCTTGTCAGGGGTGTCACCACCTCTAAAGTTACGATACTCCCGTACACTAAAGTAATGTCCGATCATTACCTTATAAAATTTGAAGTTCTGACTCATTGTCAACAAACTAATAATAATAATAATAACTACTATAGCAGCCGCAACATTAATGCTGCCACAACGACGACTCTTGCTGACCTACTGCCTTCGGTAATGGCACCATTCCCAAATTATGTGGGCTCTATTGAGAACCTCACTAACAACTTTAATGACGCCCTGCGCGACACCATTGATAGTGTAGCACCGCTAAAGCTAAAAAGGGCCCCTAAAAGGCGTACCCCATGGTTTACAGAAGAAACTAAAGCCCAGAAATGATCATGTAGAAAGCTGGAACGCAAATGGCGTGCGACTAAACTTGAGGTTTTCCATCAAGCATGGAGTGATAGTTTAATAACTTATAAACGCATGCTTACCTCAGCTAAAGCTAAATATTACTCAAATCTCATCCACCTCAACAAAAATGATCCTAAATTTCTGTTTAGTACAGTAGCATCGCTAACCCAACAAGGGACTCCTCCCAGTAGCTCCACCCACTCAGCAGATGACTTTATGAATTTCTTTAATAAGAAAATTGAAGTCATTAGAAAGGAGATTAAAGACAACGCATCTCAGCTACAACTGGGTTCTATTAACACAAATACGACTGTATATACGACGGATACCGCCCTCCAAAATAGTTTCTCTCTCTTTGATGAAATAACATTGGAGGAATTGTCAAAATGTGTAAATGGGACAAAACAAACAACATGTTTACTTGACCCAATTCCTGGGAAACTTATCAAGGAGCTTTTTGTATTATTAGGTCCATCAGTGTTAAATATTATAAACTTATCACTTTCCTCTGGTACTGTTCCTCTAGCATTCAAAAAAGCGGTTATTCATCCTCTACTCAAAAGACCTAACCTCGATCCTGATCTCTTGGTAAACTACCGGCCGGTGTCCCATCTTCCGTTTATCTCGAAAATCCTCGAAAAAATTGTAGCACAGCAGCTAAATGAACACTTAGCGTCTAACAATCTCTGTGAACCTTTTCAATCCGGTTTCAGGGCAAATCACTCTACGGAGACAGCCCTCGCAAAAATGACTAATGATCTATTGCTAACGATGGATTCTGATGCTTCATCTATGTTGCTGCTTCTTGATCTTAGCGCCGCTTTCGATACTGTTGATCATAATATTTTATTAGAGCGTATCAAAACGCGTATTGGGATGACAGACTTAGCCTTGTCTTGGTTTAACTCTTATCTTACTGACAGGATGCAGTGTGTCTCCCATAACAATGTGACCTCGGACTATGTTAAGGTAACGTGCGGAGTTCCCCACGGTTCGGTTCTTGGCCCTGCACTCTTTAGTATTTACATGCTGCCGCTAGGTGACATCATACGCAAATACGGTGTTAGCTTTCACTGTTATGCTGATGACACTCAACTCTACATGCCCCTAAAGCTGACCAACACGCCGGATTGTAGTCAGCTGGAGGCGTGTCTTAATGAAATTAAACAATGGATGTCCGCTAACTTTTTGCAACTCAACGCTAAGAAAACGGAAATGCTGATTATCGGTCCGGCTCAACACCGACATTTATTTAAAAATACCACCTTAACATTTGACAACCAAACAATTAAACAAGGAGACTCGGTAAAGAATCTGGGTATTATCTTCCACCCAACTCTCTCGTTTGAGTCACACATTAAGAGTGTTACTAAAACGGCCTTCTTTCATCTCCGTAATATCGCTAAAATTCGTCCCATTTTGTCCACAAGCGATGCTGAGATCATTATCCATGCGTTCGTTACATCTCGTCTCGATTACTGTAACGTTTTATTTTCGGGCCTCCCTATGTCTAGCATTAAAAGATTACAGATGGTACAAAATGCGGCTGCTAGACTTTTGACAAAAACAAGAAAGTTTGATCATATTACGCCTATACTGGCTCACTTGCACTGGCTTCCTGTGCACCTAAGATGCGACTTTAAGGTTTTACTACTTACGTATAAAATACTACACGGTCAAGCTCCTGCCTATCTTGACGATTGTATTGTACCATATGTCCCGGCAAGAAATCTGCGTTCAAAGAACTCCGGCTTATTAGTGATTCCTAGAGCCCAAAAAAAGTCTGCGGGCTATAGAGCGTTTTCTATTCGGGCTCCAATACTATGGAATGCCCTCCCGGTAACAGTTAGAGATGCTACCTCAGTAGAAGCATTTAAGTCTCATCTTAAAACTCATTTGTATACTCTAGCCTTTAAATAGACTCCCTTTTTAGACCAGTTGATTTGCCGTTTATTTTATTTTCTTTTCTACTCTGTTCCAAACCCGGGGTGGACCACTAGCCTGTTCATCAGATGGGGACATCTCTACGCTGCTGACTCGTCTCCACTCGGGATGGTTCCTGCTGGCCCCACTATGGACTGGACTCTCGCTGATGTGTTGGACTTTCACAATATTATGTCAGACCCACTCGACATCCATTGCTTTCGGTCTCCCCTAGAGGGGGGGGGGGGGGGGGGGGTTACCCACATATGCGGTCCTCTCCAAGGTTTCTCATAGTCATTCACATTGACGTCCCACTGGGGTGAGTTTTCCTTGCCCGTATGTGGGCTCTGTACCGAGGATGTCGTTGTGGCTTGTACAGCCCTTTGAGACACTTGTGAATTAGGGCTATATAAATAAACATTGATTGATTGATTGATTGATACACTGAATATTTCTGCACTGATTTTTTTATAAACTGATTTTTTTTTTTTTTGCACTGAATTTATTTTACGCTGAATTTTAAAACACTATTTTGACAAACTAAATTTTTATACACATTTTTTTGTCTACAAATTTGTATTTAATGAAATTGTCAGCATAATTTGGTGTAAAAAAATTAAAAAAAAAGGTCGACTCACAACATTTAAATGCAAAAATAGTGTCCACAAAAAGCTTTGGTAATATAGACACAAACAAAGCTCCATATGCAACCTGTTACACTTTGCATCACTTTACATGCATTCCTTATTTCCCACAAGAAAACATGTTTTATCCTGCTTAGAAAGGACTGAATATGTCATCTGTTTCATATTCCAAAGATGACTCCTACCGGCACAATAAAACAAGAGGCTTTACAATAAAAAACTTGGTGAATCCTCTCATTTCACCCTCCAAACATCAAGAGTCAGCAAACAACACGAGGGAGAGGAAGGACAAAAAACAGACATACAGGTCACGCTGAACTTATTTGACGTGTCTCAATAAAAAGAGCTCACGCCAACGGGATAAAGCCGCGATTGTCTCGTACTTTGCGATGGATTTAGTCCAGTGTCATACTTCATCTAAAGAGGCTGACTTTAATACTCTTTACAGCACACTTCCTGTTTGCACGGGGAATTGATTTGGAGCCAGCAGCGTGACTTGACCCAATAGAAGGCTTCGCTGATGATGTAATACGCGGAGTGCGGGGAATCAAACAATGCGAGCCGGGCATATTCCATCATTCACTGCTTATTTCATCATTTCATGTCTGAGCAGGCTTCGGCGTCCCTTTGTTTGCGCCACATTTGCATTTATCGCATTTACTGCCACTCGCCCGGGCAGCTCAAACTTTGCTGTGATGGACTGGAAAATGTGTCGAATCAGCTGGCATGTTCTATCAATGCCAATTTTTACGCAACTTGGCTTGCGAGTGTGGACAATTATTTTGGTTAGACATTTGTGCATGTTATTGAAAACAAAATAAGCTAACAATAACTAGAATTTGCAATTGCGGTAGGAATTGTGCGTGAATGCCCTACGAGTGGAACTGAAATGCTTAAATGTCTAGGGTGAGTAGAGTGTGCGGATGTTGGAACGGTTCGAATCGGTTGAGAAATGTGGGATATGCAGTAGATTGTATATTTCCCATTCATTGTCGATGGGGAGAAAATTCCGGGAAAACCGGGAATTTGGGAAAAGGGAAAACATGTTTTGCGTTCAATATATTGGAAGAGTAATATGGGTGGATGGTTGAAAGGTCGGGATAGGGTTTAGAAATGGCGCAAACGGTTGAGAATTTAGGGCATTGTAGAACTTCAATGGGAATTTCCCGGAAATTTTGGGAAAAACCGGGAATTTTCCAAGTTATCGATACTAGCACAACTGTCCTAGATGGTATGAAACGTTTGAGAATTTAGGGCATTGTAGAACTATGAATACGTCCATTAATTTGAAGGGAATTTCCTGGAAATTTGGGAATTTCGCAAAAACCAGGAATTATTGAAAATATTGAGACTAGCACAATTGTCCCAGATGGTATGAATGGGTTGGTGTTGGAATTTTTGGAATCGGTTGAAAAATGTTGACGTAGTAACAGTTTGAATTGAGAATGGGTAGTTCGGAATTCCTGGAATTTCTGAAAAACTGGGTGGGAAATAGGAACATTTGTTGTCCCAACTAAGAGGAATGTTCTAAAGGTGCAATGGTCAAAAACGATTCAAACATGTGGACTGTGAAAACTTTCCAGAAAGAGATGAATAAAGGGCGTTGGCAAATTGAGAATTCCTGGAATTTTTTAAAACCTCTTCTGAAATGGTAGTTTGATTGTCCAAGGTGAGTGGAGTGTGTGGATGTCGGAATGGTTCAAATCGATTTAGAAATGTGGGATATGCAGTAGATTGTATATTTCCCATTCATTGTCAATGGACAGACAATGCCGTTAAAATGGGGAATTTCGGGAAAAGGGAAAACATGTTTTGCGTTCGATATATCAAAAGAGTAGAGTGTGTAGATGGTTGAAAGGTCAGAATCTCGTTTAGAAATGGCGCAAAAGTTTATGTAGAACTTGAATAAGTCCATTCATTTGAAGGTAATTTCCCGGAAATTTTTGAATTTTGGGAAAACCCGGAAAATTATAAGCATTTTTTGTCCCAACTAAGAAGAATGTTTTAAAGGTGGAATGGTCAAAAACGGTTGAAAAATGTGGACTTTGAAAACTTTCCAGGAAGAGATGAAAATAGGGCTTTGGCAAACTGGGAATTCCTGGAATTTTTAAAAACCTTTTCTGAAATGGTAGTTTGAGTGTCCAAAGTGAGTGGAGTGTGTGGATGTTGGAACGGTTCAAATCGATTTAGAATTGTGGGATATGCAGTAGATTGTATATTTCCCATTCATTGTCGATGGAGAGACAATGCCGGGAAAATGGGGAATTTTGGGAAAGGGAAAACATGTATTGCGTTCAATATATTGGAAGAGTAATATGGGTGGATGGTTGAAAGGTCGGGATAGGGTTTAGAAATGGCGTAAAAGTTTGAGAATTTAGGGCATTGTAGAACTTCAATGGGAATTTCCCGGAAATGTTGGAATTTTGGGAAAACCGGGAATTTTTCAAGTTATCGATACTAGCACAATTGTCCTACATGGTATGAAAAGTTTGACAATGTAGGGCATTGTATAACTATGAATATGTCCATTCATTTGAAGGGAATTTCCTGGAAATTTGGGGAATTTTGCAAAAAACAGGAATTATTGAAAATATTGAGACTAGCACAATTGTCCCAGATGGTATGAATGGGTTGGTGTTGGAATTTTTGGAATCGGTTGAAAAATGTTTACGTAGTAATCGTTTGAATTGAGAATGGGTAGTTCGAAATTCCTGGAATTTCGGAAAAACTGGGGGGGAAATAGGAGCATTTTCTGTACCAACTAAGAGGAATGTTCAAAAGAGTAGGATGTGTAGATGGTTGAAAGGTCGGAATCTGGTTTAGAAATGGCGCAAAAGTTTATGTAGAACTTGAATAAGTCCATTCATTTGAAGGTAATTTCCCGGAAATTTTTGAATTTTGGGAAAACCGGGAAAATTATAAGCATTTTTTGTCCCAACTAAGAGGAATGTTTTAAAGGTGGAATGGTCAAAAACGGTTGAAAAATGTGGACTTTGAAAACTCTCCAGGAAGAGTTGAAAATAGGGCTTTGGCAAACTGGGAATTGACTTTGTTCTCCTCGCCGCAATTGGACAGGCGTCATTTCCCGCCCGTCTTCCCCATATTTGCATATTTATGGAGCAGCTTGTTGCGACGCTGAGGGCCCGAATGTGCTGGTGACGAAACAGCTTCTGGAGCCACGGATCAGTTCACCCGCGCTTGTTAAACCCAGACCTATGTCATTACCACACGCCGCAATGCTTGCACAGAAAGATACAAGGAGGGCATTTTGAGTAATCTGATTACTTTTATGTACGTAACGTAAGTCACTTTTTACTCATTAAAGCGACTTCTAACACCACTTTATATCAAATAGTGGAAGGCAACATCACACAGCAAACAACACACTACTACTACTACTACGAGGGAATAACGAACAACAAATCAACGATTGAAGTGACAACTTCCAATCCGACAAAAACCCCCTTTGTGGACAAGGAGACTTCAGCCATGGAGGGACATTCCCTTCATTAAAGGTGCTGTTTGCAACATTGACACAGGTGCTGAGCGCTATTGGCGCTGTAACAATATTTAAACTCGTTATCTTTTATGACGCACAATTGTTGGATTAAACAAAGTCAATAGTACACAACAAACACTGTGAAGTAAAAACTATCGAAAACGTTTTATATCCTTAGTTTTTGGCCTCAAAGTCTTCCTTACCTGTGTCCCGATAATTATTCCCTGAAATTGTAAACAACAACAACATTATTTAGTAAAACTACAAAAATATCGATCTCATCACTCTCGTATCGATCATGTACTGGTACTCCCTTAGGTACCAACAACGATATACGGATGGACCAACCCTTGTTATGAGTACACCCGGCCGCTACACACTAGTGTTGTCCCGATATTTGGTACCGGTACAGGTACTAAAATGTATTTCGATACTTGTCGATACTTTTTTATAAATAAATGGGACCACAAAAAATGTCATTATTGGCTTTATTTTAAGAAAAAAATCTTACGGTACATTAAAAATATGTTTCTTATTGCAATTTTGTCCTTAATGCCTGGTTCACACCAACAGCGCTTACCGCGCTTTAAAGCGGCGAGCAAAGCGCCGTCATTTTTGTCAATTTTTCCACGAATATCCCGATCTCCGAAGTAATGTTATGCTTTGATACGTTCTGATACGAATTAGTTGCCGCTTTGTTACCGTTCCTCACGATTTGATGCCGCTTTGATACGTTTTATTACGCTTTATTGAACTTTATTACGCTTTGATGCGATCTTGACGCTTTAAATCAGGCTCTGACACGATTATCAAGCTCTGTTGTGCATTGTTACAACAAAAATAAGAAAAACATGTGAAAAACTCAGTATACTAAGTTTTCCCCACATTTGTTTAGATGTATCTATTTATTTGATTTCTCTTTTTGGTTTATTGTATACAGGATAAAACACATAATGTAATAAAAAAGAGAACTATGATAAACAAATAAGTAAGAAAAAATGTGAAAAACTCAGTATACTGTTTTCCACACATTTTTTATATTCATTTATTTTTTAAATTTCTCTTTTTTTTCTCGTTATATTATGTTTATTATTTATTATGTTTTATATCTTCATTTCTTTTATTTCTTTGTCATCTTAATAAATATCTATCTTTCATTTCTTATGCTAGTTGACAATAATAAAAAGCATTTCTTTTATTTTTTATATTCATTTATTTTTTCCAATTTCTCTTTTTTTTTCGTTAGATTATGTTTTATATCTTCATTTCTTTTATTTCTTTGTCATCTTAATAAATATCTATCTTTCATTTCTTATGCTAGTTGACAATAATAAAAGGCATTTCTTTTATTTTTTTGTATTCATTTATTTTTTCAATTTCTCTTTTTTTTCCGTTATATTATGTTTTATATCTTCATTTATTTTATTTCTTTGTCATCTTAATAAATATATATCTTTCATTTCTTATGCTAGTTGACAATAATAAAAGGCATTTCTTTTATTTTTTTGTATTCATTAGTTTCTTCAATTTCTCTTTTTTTTCCGTTATATTATGTTTTATATCTTCATTTCTTTTATTTCTTTGTCATCTTAATAAATATCTATCTTTCATTTCTTATGCTAGTTGACAATAATAAAAGGCATTTCTTTTATTTTTTTATATTCATTTATTTTTTCAATTTCTCTTTTTTTTCCATTATATTATGTTTTATATCTTCATTTCTTTTATTTCTTTGTCATCTTAATAAATATTTATCTTTCATTTCTTATGCTAGTTGACAATAATAAAAGGCATTTATTTTATTTTTTATATTCATTTATTTTTTCAATTTCTCTTTTTTTTCCGTTATATTATGTTTTATATCTTCATTTCTTTTATTTCTTTGTCATCTTAATAAATATCTATCTTTCATTTCTTATGCTAGTTGACAATAATAAAAGGCATTTCTTTTATTTTTTTGTATTCATTAGTTTTTTCAATTTCTCTTTTTTTTCCGTTATATTATGTTTTATATCTTCATTTATTTTATTTCTTTGTCATCTTAATAAATATCTATCTTTCATTTCTTATGCTAGTTGACAATAATAAAAGGCATTTCTTTTATTTTTTTATATTCATTTATTTTTTCAATTTCTCTTTTTTTTCCATTATATTATGTTTTATATCTTCATTTCTTTTATTTCTTTGTCATCTTAATAAATATATATCTTTCATTTCTTATGCTAGTTGACAATAATAAAAGGCATTTATTTTATTTTTTATATTCATTTATTTTTTCAATTTCTCTTTTTTTTCCGTTATATTATGTTTTATATCTTCATTTCTTTTATTTCTTTGTCATCTTAATAAATATCTATCTTTCATTTCTTATGCTAGTTGACAATAATAAAAGGCATTTATTTTATTTTTTATATTCATTTATTTTTTCAATTTCTCTTTTTTTTCCGTTATATTATGTTTTATATCTTCATTTCTTTTATTTCTTTGTCATCTTAATAAATATCTATCTTTCATTTCTTATGCTAGTTGACAATAATAAAAGGCATTTCTTTTAGACGTAACATATTCTCTTTATTATTAACATTTTCATACAGAAAAATGATAGAAAGTAATGTCAAACTGCAACATCAAACAGCAGAAGTACAGAAACAATGATCATCGTATAAAAAAGGCAATGATGCAAAAGAGAATGGATTTGTAATCCTGTGTTGGTTTTACATCAAGTTTCAATGTCACTAGTCAATATCACAGTCACTTCCTATTGCGCTTTGAATCAAGATCTGTTAAGCTTTCCTACGCTTTGAGTCAAGCTTTGCTGAGCTTTGTCAGGCTTTGTCACGCTTTGATACGCTCTCGGCGCTTTATTCCATTCTTGACAGAGCGCAGAATTTTTTTAAACCGTTTAAAAATTTTTGCCGAGCTTTCCCACGATCCATTAGGACCCTCACACTTTAATCAGGCTTTGTTACGCTTTAACGCCGCTTTGCATGCCGCTTTAAAGCGCCGTTGGTGTGAACCTAGCATAAATAGAATAGTAAACATACTAGAAAACTTGTATTTTAGTAGTAAGTAAACAAACAAATGCTCCTAATTATTCTGCTGACATATGCAGTAACATATTGTGTCATTTATCATTCTATTATTTTGTCAACATTATTAAGGACAAGCGGTAGAAAATGAATTATTAATCTACTTGTTCATTTACTGTTAATATCAGCTTACTTTCTCTTTTAACATGTTCTATCTACACTTCTGTTCGAATGCAATAATCACTTATTATTCTGTTGTTTGATACTTTACATTAGTTTTGGAGGATACCACAAATTTGGGTATTGATCCGATGCCAAATAGTAACAGAATCATACATTGGTCATAATCAAAGTCTTCATGTGTCCAGGGACATATTTCCTGAGTTTATAAACATAATATAAACTTTAAAAAAAAAGGAAAAAAGATTTTGTGATGCTAAAAAAATATTGATGTAATCATAGTTGTTGGTATCATTACAGTGGATGTCCGGTGTAGATCCACCAATGGTGTTTGTTTACATTGTGACAAAGGAGCTGGACAAAATTTCCGTTTTAGTTATCAACAACGAACCGTTTTCCCCAGAATAAAATAGGACAATAACTAATCAAAACAAATGCATGTGGACTAAAACCATGGCTAAGTTAATGACAATTTAGTCGACGAATAAAAACATGTCAAAAATGTCAAGGGAGACAAAATCCTAATTGTATTTAATTTTATCTACAGGCGAGTGCCCACTCAGTTAAGTTATATACAATTTAGAATGCAACTAGTTTCTTCTAATGACCATTTTAGTCATATACAATTCAAAATTTGACAAAAACGCTTAATTTCCACTGAAACAACAACACCCGGTAAGGTTAGTGCGAAATGTACTTATTGATGTATTCATGAATTCAGTTTTTGAGCTGCTCTGCAATAACCTTCATACAAGTGGTTTCCTGGCAAGACGTGTTGTCCTTTGTACTTGATATATCATTCTGCAAAACTTACTGACACTTTGCTCGACTAAAATGTTAGGGAATCTAATGGACTAAAACTACATTTGGATGACTAATATAGGAGTAAAACAACAAAAACGGCGAATTAACTGACTAAAACGAGAGCTGCCGAGCTTCACGCTTTGAGAGTGAGTCACGCAATTGAATATTATAAATTCATTTAGTTGTATTTATTAATTGTATTTAATATGAATTTTTTTTTAAATGATAATAAACTTTTTACTCTGATTGCCTGCCTAAAATAACCAATCCATAAGTTCTTGTACCTACAAACCCCGTTTCCATATGAGTTGGGAAATTGTGTTAGATGTAAATATAAACGGAATACAATGATTTGCAAGTCCTTTTCAACCCATATTCAGTTGAATGCACTACAAAGACAAGATATTTGATGTTCAAACTCATAAACTTTATTTATTTTTTGCAAATAATAATTAACTTAGAATTTCATGGCTGCAACACGTGCCAAAGTAGTTGGGAAAGGGCATGTTCACCACTGTGTTACATGGCCTTTCCTTTTAACGACACTCAATAAACGTTTGGGAACTGAGGAAACTTATTGTTGAAGCTTTGAAAGTGGAATTATTTCCCATTTTTGTTTTATGTAGAGCTTCAGTCGTTCAACAGTCCGGGGTCTCCGCTGTCGTATTTTACGCTTCATAATGCACCACACATTTTCGATGGGAGACAGGTCTGGACTGCAGGCGGGCCCGGAAAGTACCCGCACTCTTTTTTTTATGTTCCAAATAAGTGTTTGATGAGCATTCCTCAACTTTATCAGTATTTATTGCCACCTTTCCCAACTTCTTTGTCACGTGTTGCTGGCATCAAATTCTAAAGTTAATGATTATTTGCAAAAAAAAAAATGTTTTTATCAGTTTGAACATCAAATATGTTGTCTTTGTAGCATATTCAACTGAATATGGGTTGAAAATGATTTGCAAATCATTGTTTTCCGTTTATATTTACATCTAACACAATTTCCCAACTCATATGGAAACGGGGTTTGTAATTCAACATTTGATAAAAATGCATAATTTCCGCTCAAATAACAACACCCGGTAAGGTTAAGGTGAAATGTACTTATTGATGTATTCATGAATTCAGTTTTTGAGCTGCTCTGCAATAACCTTCATACAAGTGGTTCAACAGTCCGGGGTCTCCGCTGTCGTATTTTATGCTTCATAATGCACCACACATTTTTGATGGGAGACAGGTCTGGACTGCAGGCGGGCCCGGAAAGTACCCGCACTCTTTTTTTTATGTTCCAAATAAGTGTTTGATGAGCATTCCTCAACTTTATCAGTATGTATTGCCACCTTTCCCAACTTCTTTGTCACGTGTGGCTGGCATCAAATTCTAAAGTTAATGATTATTTGCAAAAAAAAAAAAAATTTTATCAGTTTGAACATCAAATATGTTGTCTTTGTAGCATATTCAACTGAATATGGGTTGAAAATGATTTGCAAATCATTGTTTTCCGTTTATATTTACATCTAACAAAATTTCCCAACTCATATGGAAACGGGGTTTGTAATTCAACATTTGATACAAATGCATAATTTCCGCTCAAATAACAACACCCGGTAAGGTTAGTGTGAAATGTACTTATTGATGTATTCATGAATTCAGTTTTTGAGCTGCTCTGCAATAACCTTCATACAAGTGGTTCAACAGTCCGGGGTCTCCGCTGTCGTATTTTACGCTTCATAATGCGCCACACAATTTCGATGGGAGACAGGTCTGGACTGCAGGCGGGCCCGGAAAGTACCCGCACTCTTTTTTTTATGTTCCAAATAAGTGTTTGATGAGCATTCCTCAACTTTATCAGTATTTATTGCCACCTTTCCCAACTTCTTTGTCACGTGTGGCTGGCATCAAATTCTAAAGTTAATGATTATTTGCAAAAAAATAAAAACATTTTATCAGTTTGAACATCAAATATGTTGTCTTTGTAGTGCATTCAACTGAATATGGGTTGAAAATGATTTGCAAATCATTGTATTCCATTTATATTTACATCTAACACAATTTCCCAACTCATATGGAAATGGGGTTTGTAATTCAACATTTGACAAAAATGCATAATTTCCGCTCAAATAACAACACCCGGTAAGGTTAGTGTGAAATGTACTTATTGATGTATTCATGAATTCAGTTTTTGAGCTGCTCTGCAATAACCTTCATACAAGTGGTTCAACAGTCCGGGGTCTCCGCTGTCGTATTTTACGCTTCATAATGCGCCACACAATTTCGATGGGAGACAGGTCTGGACTGCAGGCGGGCCCGGAAAGTACCCGCACTCTTTTTTTATATTCCAAATAAGTGTTTGATGAGCATTCCTCAACTTTATCAGTATTTATTGCCACCTTTCCCAACTTCTTTGTCACGTGTGGCTGGCATCAAATTCTAAAGTTAATGATTATTTGCAAAAAAAAAAAATGTTTTTATCAGTTTGAACATCAAATATGTTGTCTTAGTAGCATATTCAATTGAATATGGGTTGAAAATGATTTGCAAATCATTGTATTCCGTTTATATTTACATCTAACACAATTTCCCAACTCATATGGAAACAGGGTTTGTAATTCAACATTTGACAAAAATGCATAATTTCCGCTCAAATAACAACACCCGGTAAGGTTAGTGTGAAATGTACTTATTGATGTATTCATGAATTCAGTTTTTGAGCTGCTCTGCAATAACCTTCATACAAGTGGTTTCCTGGCAACTTCAAATAAGTGGTATCCTTTTGTACTTTACATATTATTCTGCAAAACTCACTGAAACTTGGGTCGACTAAAATGTGAGGGAATATAATCGACTAAAACTAAATCTGGATGACTAAAATAGGAGTGAAACAACAAAAATTGGGTAAAAACTGACTAAAACGAGAGCTGCCAAGAGTGAGTCACGCAATTTAATATTATTGATTCATTTAGTTCAGGGGTGTCCAAACTTTTTCCACTGAGGGCCGCAAATGGAAAAATTAAAGCATGTGGGGGCCATTTTGATATTTTTCATTTTCAAAACATAACAAAATATATGGATTTTTTTATTTATTTTACCTTTAGGGGTCCCGGGGACCATAAAGGGTCTCAGTCATTAAAATGTTAAAAATAAGTCAGATTATTATTTTTTATTTAACGCTTACAGTTAATCTCTATATCAACTTCAAGTTCATATAAAGTAATTTAAAAAAAAAGGTTGTATGGCTTTTCTGTCAAAAACAACTTCGCTTTTTATAGTAAAACTGAAATAAGCAGTATTTAGTCATTAGAGCCCTAAAGGATCAGTAATGCAGGACACCATTGATTTTAATTATTTCATATTTTTGAGTAATCACAGTGAAAATATAAATACAATACCACTAAATATATTTGGGATCCAAAAAGGTGCCCCACTCATAAAGTGATACATGTTTCTTAGGTTGTTCTTTTACTTTCAACACTTAAGTTACGAGGTCAACTTCAGATATATCTGTCCATTTTATGCTGGAACTATTATTTTGTTTGTTTTATGCGCTTTTGTCAAAGAAAACTTTGATGTTTTTATATGGCATCTACACAATATATGCAATATTTACCGCATACGACATTTTAAAGTGAAATATTTGAAGTAACTGGAGCCTTGAAAATAATTCATTATAACATGAATTTTTCTGTCATTATTATTTTTTTTAAACAATGGCATAAAAAGAAAAAAAGAGACACCATTTAAAAAATATCAGCCTGCATGGCAGCTTTGTGTCAACTTTTTCTCGATAGATTTCACCTCATTCCACTTTTTTGAGTGTTCTTTGTTTATTTTTGCAATAGCATTTCCAGAATGTGTGGCGGGCCCGTAAACAATTAGCTGCGGGCCGCAGATGGCCCCCGGGCCGCGCTTTGGACACCCCTGATTTAGTTGTATTTATTAATTGTATTTGATATACATTTGTTTAATAATCATCTTTTTTTTTCTCTGATTGCTTGCCTAAAATAACCAATCCATAAATTATAGTAGCTAAATCTAGCCAACCACAGAAGGCACCACGCACTGCTAGCCAATCAGAAGCAGCGTAAGGCGGGTCTTGTCGTCTTTCTCTCTTTCTCTCCGCACAGTCTTGTCAACGTGGGGACTTTCTCGCTAAATCTAGTATCTTTCCAAATTTCCGAGTCCTTTTCTAGCAAATTTGTGGGATGATTTGGAGAGATTTCTCACAAAGCATGTTGGTGAAATGAGGCAATTTGATTTATTTTTTTTCATATATTTTAAGAAATTGCAATTTTTCTATCACTACCCACTTTTCAACAAGTGGGGTCACAAATGACCCCAAGCAGTTTCTATTCAAGTGTCTATGAACCTTTAATCTGACTGTCAATACTGTCCCACTCACATCTGGTGCAACTTTGACAGTCAATACTGTCCCACTCACACATCTGATGTCATCTATCACATTTGATGCAACTGTGACTGTCAATACTGTCCCACTCACACATCTGATGTCATCTATCACATTTGATGCAACTGTGACTGTCAATACTGTCCCACTCACACATCTGATGTCATCTATCACATCTGATGCAACTTTGACTGTCAATACTGTCCCACTCACACATCTGATGTCATCTATCACATCTGATGCAACTATGACTGTCAATACTGTCCCACTCACACATCTGATGCCATATATAACATCTGATGCAACTTTGACTGTCAATACTGTCCCACTTACACAGCTGATGACATCTCTCACATCTAATTTGACTGTCAATACTGTCCCACTTACACATCTGACGGCATCTGTCACATCTAATGCAACTTTGACTGTCAATACTGTCCCACTCACATCTGATGCCATATATAACATCTGATGCAACTTTGACTGTCAATACTGTCCCACTTACACAGCTGATGACATCTCTCACATCTAATTTGACTGTCAATACTGTCCCACTTACACATCTGACGGCATCTGTCACGTCTAATGCAACTTTGACTGTCAATACTGTCCCACTTACACAGCTGATGACATCTCTCACATCTAATTTGACTGTCAATACTGTCCCACTTACACATCTGACGGCATCTGTCACATCTAATGCAACTTTGACTGTCAATACTGTCCCACTCACACATCTGATGTCATCTCTCACATCTGATGCAACTTTGACTGTCAATACTGTCCCACTTACACAGCTGATTCAACTTTGACTGTCAATACTGTCCCACTTACACATCTGATGCAACTTTGACTGTCAGTACTGTCCCACTTACACAGCTGATGACATCTCTCACATCTAATTTGACTGTCAATACTGTCCCACTTACACATCTGATGTCATCTCTCACATCTGGTGTAACTTTGACTGTTAATACTGTCCCACTCACACATCTGATGTCATCTCTCACATCTGGTGTAACTTTGACTGTCAATACTGTCCCACTTACACATCTGATGCAACTTTGACTGTCAATACTGTCCCACTTACACAGCTGATGACATCTCTCACATCTAATTTGACTGTCAATACTGTCCCACTTACACATCTGACGGCATCTGTCACGTCTAATGCAACTTTGACTGTCAATACTGTCCCACTTACACAGCTGATGACATCTCTCACATCTAATTTGACTGTCAATACTGTCCCACTTACACATCTGACGGCATCTGTCACATCTAATGCAACTTTGACTGTCAATACTGTCCCACTCACACATCTGATGTCATCTCTCACATCTGATGCAACTTTGACTGTCAATACTGTCCCACTTACACAGCTGATTCAACTTTGACTGTCAATACTGTCCCCACTTACACATCTGATGCAACTTTGACTGTCAGTACTGTCCCACTTACACAGCTGATGACATCTCTCACATCTAATTTGACTGTCAATACTGTCCCACTTACACATCTGATGTCATCTCTCACATCTGGTGTAACTTTGACTGTTAATACTGTCCCACTCACACATCTGATGTCATCTCTCACATCTGGTGTAACTTTGACTGTCAATACTGTCCCACTTACACATCTGATGTCATCTCTCACATCTGATGTAACTTTGACTGTCAATACTGTCCCACTTACACATATGATGTCATCTCTCACATCTGATACAATTTCGACTGTCAATACTGTCCCACTTACACAGCTGTTGTCAGCAGTCTCACCACCCAGGAGGTCATCTTTCCACAACATACACGTAAACATTATCTCATTTCCGCACTTGTCTTTTATTGACAGGTTATAATGTGAGGTCATATCAGTGATCAAATTAGCCTCCTCTGTTTTTAGCAAAGAGTATTGTATTTTGGTAGGTAACACATAATTGTGTTAGCTTACACTAGCTAACAGTATGCTAGCTAACACACACGCGCCTTGTACCTGACCTAGCTAACTCCAAGCGGCTTTAAGAATATGTACTATGTTTGGCCACTGTAACATAACACACAGTTAAAAGTAGAAGGCTAATGTTATATTAGCTAGTTTGTTTATATTACAGTTGTATGTGCATTACAAACATTGTCCTTTCGAATGTTGTTTTACTTATCTAAAGTAAGTTGGCTGCTCGAGGCCAGCTAGGATCCCTGTGGACCGTGCCCGACAAATGATCCAGGATGGATGTGAAGATCGGAGGCAATGACTCAGAATCTGACATCTCAGATGCAGAGGACCCAGAGTTGTGTCCCCCCACAGAACGAGGCCAGTCAGACACAGAGGAGTCCTCTGAAGGGGAAATGGATATTGTGTCCGCAAGGGCTCTTACTGGGCAGAGTTACCACCAAGCCACACAATTCTAAGTAATCGACCAGGGCCTGCACCTGGGTTTGGTACTGTCTCACCAATAGATGCATGGAAGCTGTTCATGTCTGATAATATACAGTAATAGAAGACATGCACAAATACCTGCTTACATGTATGTTGCTGTGTAAAAATGACATCCTGTGTAATGAGACGGCTGACATCAGAAGTGTAAGTGGGGCTGTATTGACAGTCAAAGTTGCATCAGATGTGAGAGATGACATCAGATGTGTAAGTGGGACAGTATTGACTGTCAAAGTTGCATCAGATGTGAGAGATGACATCAGATGTGTAAATGGAACAGTATTGACGGTCAAAGTTGCACCCGATATGTAAGTGGGAAAGTATTGACTGTCAAAGTTGCATCAGATGTGAGAGATCACGTCAGATGTGTAAGAGGGACAGTATTGACAGTCAAAATTGCATCAAATGTGAGAGTGCTGACATCAGATGTTTAAGTGTGACAGTATTAACTGTCAAAAATTGCATCAGATGTGAGAGATGACATCAGATGTGTAAATGGAACAGTATTGACGGTCAAAGTTGCATCCGGTATGTAAGTGGGACAGTATTGACTGTCAAAGTTGCATCAGATGTGAGAGATGACATCAGATGTGTGAGTGGGACAGTATTGACAGTCAAAGTTGCATCAGATGTGAGAGATCACGTCAGATGTGTAAGAGGGACAGTATTGACAGTCAAAATTGCATCAAATGTGAGAGTGCTGACATCAGATGTTTAAGTGGGACAGTATTAACTGTCAAAAATTGCATCAGATGTGAGAGATGACATCAGATGTGTAAATGGAACAGTATTGACAGTCAAAGTTGCATCCGGTATGTAAGTGGGACAGTATTGACTGTCAAAGTTGCATCAGATGTGAGAGATGACATCAGATGTGTGAGTGGGACAGTATTGACAGTCAAAGTTGCATCAGATGTGAGAGATGACATCAGATGTGTGAGTGGGACAGTATTGACAGTCAAAGTTGCATCAGATGTGAGAGATGACATCAGATGTGTAAGTGGGACAGTATTGACAGTCAAAATTGCATCAAATGTGAGAGTGCTGACATCATATGTTTAAGTGGGACAGTATTAACAGTCAAAAATTGCATCATATGTGAAAGGTGACATAAGATGTGTAAGTGGGACAGTATTGACAGTCAACGTTGCATCAGATGTGTAAGTGGGACAGTTTTGACAGTCAAAGTTGTATCACATGTGTAAGTGGGACAATATTGACCATCAAGGTTGCATCAGATGTGAGAGATGACTTCAGATGTGTAAGTGGGACAGTATTGACAGTCAAAGTTGCATCAGATGTGCAAGTGGGACAATATTGACAATCAAAGTTACATCAAATGTGAGAGATGACATCAGATGTGTAAGTGGGACAGTATTGGCAGTCAAAACTGAGTCAGATGTGAGACTGCTGACATCAGATGTGTAAGTGGGACAATATTGACAATCAAAGTTACATCAAATGTGAGAGATGACATCATATGTGTAAGTGGGACAGTATTGGCAGTCAAAACTGCATCAGATGTGAGAAATGACAGATGTGTAAGTGGGACAGTATTGACTCTCAAAGTTGCATCAGATGTGTAAGTGGGACAATATTGACAGTCAAAGTTGCATCAAATGTGAGACTGCTGACATCAGATGTGTAAGTGGGACAGTAGTGGCCGTCAAAACTAAATCAGATGTGAGAGATGACAGATGTGTAAGTGGGACAGTATTGACAGTCAAAGTTGCATCAGATGTGAGACGGCTGACATCAGAAGTGTAAGTGGGACAGTATTGACAGTCAAAAGGGAAGTGAAGTGAAGTGAATTATATTTATATAGCGATTTTTCTCTAGCGATTCAAAGCGCTTTTACATAGTGAAACCCAATATCCAAGTTCCATTTAAACCAGTGTGGGTGGCATTGGGAGCAGGTGGGTAAAGTGTCTTGCCCAAGGACACAACGGCAGTGACTAGGATGGCGGAAGCGGGGATCGAACCTGGAACCCTCGAGTTGCTGGCACGGCCACTCTACCAACCGAGTTATACCGCACCCAAACTGCATCAGATGTGAGACTGCTGACATCAGATGTGTACGTGGGACAGTATTGACAGTCAAAGTTGAATCAGATGTGTAAGTGGGACAGTATTGACAGTCTAAGTTGCATCAGATGTGTAAGTGGGACAGTATTGACAGTCAAAGTTGCATGAGATGTGTAAGTGGGACAGTATTGACAGTCAAAGTTGCATCAGATGTGTAAGTGGGACAGTATTGACAGTCAAAGTTGCATCAGATGTGTAAGTGGGACAGTATTGACAGTCAAAGTTGCATCAGATGTGTAAGTGGGACAGTATTGACGGTCAAAGTTGAATCAGATGTGTACGTGGGACAGTATTGACAGTCAAAGTTGCATCAGATGTGTAAGTGGGACAGTATTGACAGTCAAAGTTGCATCAGATGTGTAAGTGGGACAGTATTGACAGTCAAAGTTGCATCAGATGTGTAAGTGGGACAGTATTGACAGTCAAAGTTGAATCAGATGTGTAAGTGGGACAGTATTGACAGTCAAAGTTGCATCAGATGTGTAAGTGGGACAGTACTGACAGTCAAAGTTGAATCAGATGTGTAAGTGGGACAGTATTGACGGTCAAAGTTGCATCAGATGTGTAAGTGGGACAGTATTGACAGTCAAAGTTGCATCAGATGTGTAAGTGGGACAGTATTGACAGTCAAAGTTGCATCAGATGTGTAAGTGGGACAGTATTTACAGTCAAAGTTGCATCAGATGTGTAAGTGGGACAGTATTGACAGTCAAAGTTGCATCAGATGTGTAAGTGGGACAGTATTGACAGTCAAAGTTGCATGAGATGTGTAAGTGGGACAGTATTCACAGTCAAAGTTGCATGAGATGTGTAAGTGGGACAGTATTGACAGTCAAAGTTGCATCAGATGTGTAAGTGGGACAGTATTGACAGTCAAAGTTGAATCAGATGTGTAAGTGGGACAGTATTGACAGTCAAAGTTGCATCAGATGTGTAAGTGGGACAGTATTGACAGTCAAAGTTGAATCAGATGTGTAAGTGGGACAGTATTGACAGTCAAAGTTGAATCAGATGTGTAAGTGGGACAGTATTGACAGTCAAAGTTGCATCAGATGTGTAAGTGGGACAGTATTGACAGTCAAAGTTGCATCAGATGTGTAAGTGGGACAGTATTGACAGTCAAAGTTGAATCAGATGTGTAAGTGGGACAGTATTGACAGTCAAAGTTGAATCAGATGTGTAAGTGGGACAGTATTGACAGTCAAAGTTGAATCAGATGTGTAAGTGGGACAGTATTGACAGTCAAAGTTGAATCAGATGTGTAAGTGGGACAGTATTGACAGTCAAAGTTGCATCAGATGTGTAAGTGGGACAGTATTGACAGTCAAAGTTGCATCAGATGTGTAAGTGGGACAGTATTGACAGTCAAAGTTGAATCAGATGTGTAAGTGGGACAGTATTGACAGTCAAAGTTGCATCAGATGTGTAAGTGGGACAGTATTGACAGTCAAAGTTGCATCAGATGTGTAAGTGGGACAGTATTGACAGTCAAAGTTGCATGAGATGTGTAAGTGGGACAGTACTGACAGTCAAAGTTGCATGAGATGTGTAAGTGGGACAGTATTGACAGTCAAAGTTGCATCAGATGTGTAAGTGGGACAGTATTGACAGTCAAAGTTGCATGAGATGTGTAAGTGGGACAGTATTGACAGTCAAAGTTGCATGAGATGTGTAAGTGGGACAGTATTGACAGTCAAAGTTGCATCAGATGTGTAAGTGGGACAGTATTGACAGTCAAAGTTGCATGAGATGTGTAAGTGGGACAGTATTGACAGTCAAAGTTGCATGAGATGTGTAAGTGGGACAGTATTGACAGTCAAAGTTGCATCAGATGTGTAAGTGGGACAGTATTGACAGTCAAAGTTGCATCAGATGTGTAAGTGGGACAGTATTGACAGTCAAAGTTGCATGAGATGTGTAAGTGGGACAGTCAGAGTTGTTAAGGATTAAAGGTTCATAGAAGATTCCATAGAAACTGATTGGAGTCATTTTTGACTGCACTTGAGGGGTTTTCATATACAAATAAAATCTTAAAATAATGAAACAAACACAAATGGCCTCATGTCACTAACATGTTTCATGAGGAATACCTGACATATAAATAAATATATTACAACTTTTCATTTTGCAGAACAACACGTGGGGTCATTTTTGTTATGTTATATTTAACAAACATTTCTGTGTAAATAACATTTCACATGGTATATATCTGCGTCTTTTAGTGCGGTGCGACTAATATATGGATTTGTTTTCCTAAAGTTGAGTGGGTGTGGCTTATATACGGTAGTTTGTTTGCCACAATGGAGGTGATGATCAATAGCTTACGGGAGCGGCTCCACACTGTGTATGAACGTACGCAGTTAGCTGCTCGCCACGTGATAATACAGTATCAATTAGAGGGCATAGACCAAAGTGCGGCCCGGGGGCCATTGGAGGCCCGCAGCTAATTGTTTACCGGCCCGCCACACATTCTGGAAATGCTATTGCAAAAATAAAAAAACATTAAAAAAAATTGGAATGAGGTGAAATCTAACTAGAAAAAGTTGCAATGTTGACACAAAGCTGCCATGCAGGCTGTTTCTTTTTCTTTTGTCTATCTTTCTTTTTATTTTTTTGCCATTGCTCCAAAAAAAACAAAAAAAAAAACAATGTTATAATGAATTATTGACCTATCCAAGGCTCCAATTATTTCACTTTAAAATGTGTTATGTGGAAAATATTGCACAAAATATTGTGTGGTTGCCATACAAAAACATCAACATTTTCTTTGACAAAAGAGCATAAAGGAAACAAAATAAGAGTTGAAACTAAAAATGGACAGATATATCTGAAGTTGATCTCGTAACTTAAGTGTTGAAAGTATAAAAAAACTAATAAAAATGTATCACTTTATGAGTGGGGCACCTTTTGGATCCCAAATATATTTAATGGGATTTTATTTATCTTTTCACTGTGATTACTCAAAAATAATAGTGAATTAAAATCAATGGTGTCCTGCATTATTGATATTTTTAAGGCTCTAATTACTTCACATCAAACATTGCTTTATGAATGTTTCGGGCAGTGGGGGAAATACTGCATATTTCACTTTTATTATAAAAAAAACAAAGTTGTCTTTGACAGAAAAGGCATAAAACCTTTTTGTTTTTTTTAACTTTATATCAACCTGAAGTTGATATACTGTAGAGCAGGGGTCACCAACGCGGTGCCAGCGGGCACCAGGTAGCCCGTAAGGACCAGATGAGTAGCCCGCTGGCCTGTTCTAAAAATAGCTCAAATAGCAGCACTTACCAGTGAGCTGCCTCTATTTTTTTTAATTGTATTTATTTACTAGCTAGCTGGTCTCGCTTTGCCCGACATTTTTAATTCTAAGAGAGACAAAACTCAAATAGAATTTGAAAATCCAAGAAAATATTTTAAAGACTTGGTCTTCACTTGTTTAAATAAATTCAGAAATTGTTTTACTTTGCTTCTTATAACTTTCAGAAAGACAATTTTAGAGAAAAAATACAACCTTAAAAATGATTTTAGGATTTTTAAACACATATACCTTTTTACCTTTTAAATTCCTTCCTCTTCTTTCCTGACAATTTAAATCAATGTTCAAGTAAATTTATTTTTTTTATTGGAAAGAATAATCAATACATTTTAATTTAATTCTTCATTTTAGCTTCTGTTTTTTCGAAGAAGAATATTTGTGAAATATTTCTTCAAACTTATTATGATTAAAATTCAAAAAAAATATTCTGGCAAATCTAGAAAATCTGTAGAATCAAATTTAAATCTTATTTCAAAGTCTTTTGAATTTCTTTTAAAATTTTTGTTCTGGAAAATCTAGAAGAAATAATGATTTGTCTTTATTAGAAATATAGCTTGGTCCAATTTGTTATATATTCTAACAAAGTGTAGATTGGATTTTAACCTATTTAAAACATGTCATCAAAATCCTAAAATTAATCTTAATCAGGAAAAAATACTAATGACGTTCCATACATTATTTTATTAATTTTTTTAAAAAGATTCGAATTAGCTAGTTTTTTCTCCTATTTTTCGGTTGAATTTTGAATTTTAAAGAGTCGAAATTGAAGATAAACTATGTTTCAAAATTTAATTGTCATTTTTTTTTCGTGTGTTCTCCTCTTTTAAACCGTTCAATTGAGTGTAAATATCATTAAATATTAACAATAACATAGAGTTAAAGGTAAATTGAGCAAATTGGCTATTTCTGGCAATTTATTTAAGTGTGTATCAAACTGGTAGCCCTTCGCATTAATCAGTACCCAAGAAGTAGCTCTTGCTTTCAAAAAGGTTGGTGACACCTGCTGTAGAGATTTACTGTAAGCGTTAAATAAAATAAAAATAAAAATAATTTGACTTTTTTTTTAACATTTTAATGACTTAGACCAGGGGTGTCAAATGTACGGCCCGCGAACAGGTTTTATCCGGCCCGCGGTATAAGTTTGCTAAGTATAAAAATGAGCCGAAACTTTTAAATGAAAGAAACTGCTGTTCTAAATGTGTCCACTAGATGTCGCAATATCAATTCTTTGTATCTTTGTAGATGATGCTACATATATATATATATAAAAATACACCACATGATGTTCGTGCACCAGTCGAAGAAAATGAACACACTGCATCAATAACATCCTGTAATTTTATTTTGATATTATTTTTTTATCTTGATAGATAAAGTACTATCTATCTATCTAGATTGAAAATTAACACCAATGAGTTGAATGATGAACAATATCACATAATTTATTCAGAAAGTATAAATAACGACAAATAAAGATAGAATACTATTAACCGCAACATGTAAGTGTAAAAAAAGGCCAACAACATTATGATTTGTATAATTTCAGAATGTGCTTGTTCTATTTCTATACAAAGAAAACAATCTGAAGTTGTCTTTATTTTTAAGTTATCATGCCGTGATTTTACCAGTCCGGCCCACTTGGGAGTAGATTTTTCTCCATGTGGCCCCCGATCTAAAATTAGTTTGACACCCCTGACTTAGACCCTTTATGGTCCCCGGGAGCCCTAAAGGTAAAAAACAAAAACAAATCCATATATTTTGTTTAGGTTTGAAAATGAAAAATACCAAAATGGCCCCCGCATGCTTTAATTTTTCCATGTGCGGCCCTCAGTGGAAAAAGTTTGGACACCCCTGGCATCGACTTTTGGGATCGGCATTTAAAAGGTCCAAATAAAAGATAAAATGTCTCTTTTGAGTACAAAAAATGGCGATTCGTGCGCCAACCAAACTGGAAAACAACCTCATCTCAACGTCTTCTTATCGGTGATAAATGGTATCATTGATAAACAGCGGCAAAACCAGGCATCGGTATGGACTACTGACATTCTGGTATAGTGACAACGCACACACACACACACACAGTCATGTTCAATGGCCGCCAGCATCAGCAGGTATGTTTGGGCCGAGTCACTGCGAGCGAGGCGGCTGTCACGCTCACAAATATGACACGACCAGACACGGCGGTCTTTGGGAGCGAGCGAGAGGGCAGAACGAAGCCGACAGCCCGGCATAAAGTGTGTGTGTGTGCGTGTGTTTTAGGACCCTGGGGTGTGCGAGGTACAAGAGACATAACCGGCGTGTGAAAAGAGGAAGAAAAAATTGAAGTATTTTGAGGGAATTTGTTACTTTTTGTGTAAATGTGTGTGTGTGTGTGTGATTACATTAGAACAGGGGTCACCAACCTTTTTGAAAGCAAGAGCTACTTCTTGGGTAGTGATTAATGCGAAGGGCTACCAGTTTGATACACACTTAAATAAATTGCCAGAAATAGCCAATTTGCTCAATTTACCTTTAACTCTATGTTATTATTAATAATTAATGATATTTACACTTAATTGAACGGTTTAAAAGAGGAGAAAACACGAAAAAAAAATGACAATTACATTTTGAAACATAGTTTATCTTCAATTTCGACTCTTTAAAATTCAAAATTCAACGGAAAAAAGAAGACAAAAACTAGCTAATTCCAATCTTTTTGGAAAAAATTAAAAAAAGAATTTATGGAACATCATTAGTAATTTTTCCTGATTAAGATTAATTTTAGAATTTTGATTACATGTTTTAAATAGGTTAAAATCCAATCTGCACTTTGTTAGAATATATAACAAATTGGACCAAGCTATATTTCTAACAAAGACAAATCATTATTTCTTCTAGATTTTCCAGAACAAAAATTTTAAAATAAATTCAAAAGACTTTGAAATAAGATTTAGATTTGATTCTACAGATTTTCTAGATTTGCCAGAATATTTTTTTTGAATTTTAATCATAATAAGTTTGAAGAAATATTTCACAAATATTCTTCGTCGAAAAAACAGAAGCTAAAATGAAGAATTAAATTAAAATGTATTTATTATTCTTTACAATAAAAAAAATAAATTTACTTGAACACTGATTTAAATTGTCAGGAAAGAAGAGGAAGGAATTTAAAAGGTAAAAAGGTATATGTGTTTAAAATCCTAAAATCATTTTTAAGGTTGCATTTTTTTCTCTAAAATTGTCTTTCTGAAAGTTATAAGAAGCAAAGTAAAGAAATTTATGAATTTATTTAAACAAGTGAAGACCAAGTCTTTAAAATATTTTCTTGGACTTTCAAATTCTATTTGAGTTTTGTCTCTCTTAGAATTAAAAATGTCAGGCAAAGCGAGACCAGCTTGCTAGTAAATAAATAAAATTTACAAAATAGAGGCAGCTCACTGGTAAGTGCTGCTATTTGAGCTATTTTTAGAACAGGCCAGCGGGCTACTCATCTGGTCCTTACGGGCTACCTGGTGCCCGCGGGCACCGCGTTGGTGACCCCTGACTTAGAATGACTGTTGACTTCAAAGCTATACGATCTACTATGCACAACCAATCAAGAGCAAGCATGCTGATCATGTGACAGGATGTTGATAAAGTAGTTTGTAGACATCCAAGTGTTTTTGTTTGTAATTTGGACTTGAAATTGTCTTTTCATTAAAAAAATAATTATGATGTGAATAGAAATTTGTCTGTTCCAGGGTTAAGCTGTCGCCGTCGTAAAACCGTTATTTTAAACGTATTCTACATGTTTTAGAGCCTAAAGTAAACATTTGTAATCATAAAAACATCAATATTACAGTAGTCTTGGTCACAAAATGAGACCAAGCCAATTAGAGCGCGCTGTTCAGTATCGTGGCCACTGATTGGCTCAGCCTCAGAGAGCATTACAGTATAAGATTAAATTAGTATAAAGGTAAATATGTGGGTGTTATTTTATGTCGACAAAAAAACCCTGCATTAATTACTTACTTATTATATACAGTACCATACATTCTGGACTATAAGCCGCTACTTGTTTCCTACGCTTTGAACCCTGTGGCTCAAAAAAACGGTGCGGGTAATTTATGGATTTTTCTTAACTGACGGCCATGATGCAAACTTTAAAAAAAAAAACAATAGCAAAGAGACTGAAAATATGTGTTATTATTTGTGCAATGGCGCCATCTTTTGGACGAGTTTTGCTCACTGCAGGTGCTGCGGTACCCTTCTGTTTATAAAACCGGAAGTGCAAGAGCTGTTCCTTTTAAATAGCCGTCAATAGCGTTTCTACTCGTATGGATTCTTCATTTAACGCTCCAAGCAATGTTTGTAAGTTTTACAATATAACTAAAACAATTCTTAATAATAATAATATATTTTATTTGTAAAAATCACTTTACATTGAGTAAACAACCTCAAAGTGCTACAGTGTATTAAAAAATATAATAAAAAATAAATAAAAATAATAGCTAGAACAGCCAATTAGTTACAACTAGTTTGCATATATCTAAAAAAAGGCTTTTTTAAAAAGAAGGGTTTTTAAGCCTTTTTTAAAAGCATCCACAGTCTGTGGTGCACTCATGTGGTCAGGGGGAGCGTTCCACATACGGGATTCTTACTTACAAAACCGTCCCATGTGTGATGTCTGTAGGAATGTTTACATTTTTACAAGTGTATTATCAGTATTATTAACTTACAATAACCTTCTTTATGTATCGTTTCTGTTTCGTAAATTCAATGGTTAAAACTAGTATGCATATATCTAAAAAAAGGCTTTTTTAAAAAGAAGGGTTTTTAAGCCTTTTTTAAAAGCATCCACAGTCTGTGGTGCCCTCAGGTGGTCAGGGAGAGCGTTCCACAGACTGGATTCTTACTTACAAAACCGTCCCATGTGTGATGTCTGTAGGAATGTTTACACGTTTACGAGTGTATTATCAGTATTATTAACTTACAACGGCATTCTTTATGTATCGTTTCTGTTTCGTAAATTAAATGGGTTATAAATGTTAAATGGGTCATACTCGTAAAGTGCTTTTCTACCTTCAAGGTACTCAAAACGCTTTGACACTATTTCCACATTCACCCATTCACACACACATTCACACACTGATGGCGGCAGCTGCCGTGCAAGGCCCTAACCACCACCCATCAGGGTGAAGTGTCTTGCTCAAGGACACGACGGACGTGACGAGGTTGGCAGAAGATGGGGATCGAACCAGGAACCGCCGCGCCGTCGGTAAACTCACCAAAACGTCACCGTGGAGTCACTTAGTCTGTTTAGCTGATTGGAGAGCGAGCTTCTGTTTTGTCCGACCAGCCGTTTTACCGCCCTGACAACTAAGGTGTGCAAATAAACATTTAGAAAATATCTCTCTGTAAATAACTCATTTCACGACGTTTATATATGCGACTTATATATGGAAACATTTGTTTTTTTCTTGTAAAATGTAATGGGTGCGGCTTATATGCCGGTGTGCTCAGTAGTCCGAAAAATACAGGAAGTAAGTTTGTAAACAAAAAATATCGAATTAATTTACCATGGTGTAGCTTGGAACCAATTAACAGCCACGGTGTCAAAATAAGTTAACACTATGTTTGATGTCTAGGAGTGAAAAAAAAATCCCCTTTTGGCCGGTTTGTGAATAACGACCACGTTTGCATGCTCTTATTCAAAGTTCTGCTTCGTCTTTCCGAGTTAATCACGCCGGAGTCTTCGAGACGCAAACCGCTTGCTGCAGTTTGGCGCCCGTCCAAATGAGCTCGTTGGTTGGCCTTGCCGCGGCTAATGTATTCACTTCCTGCGCGGAGACGGAGAGAGAGAGAGTGCAAAGGATGTGACAAGAATGTGTGCAAGGCGGCTGAAAAGGGTGCAGGGGGGAGAGGCAAGGGGGGGCATGGGGGGGTGTGGGGGGTGTGGGGGTCTGTGGTTGTCGTGTTGCGAGGATGGCGAGGGGCTGCTGGCGTCTCGGAGGCGGACAGAGGAGAAGCTGAGAGCGGCGTGGAAGCGAGCTCGGGCCTCCCTGGCTGGCTTGTTAATCTCCGCGGACTTGACATTTGAAAAGCTCCCTCCTCAACACACACACACACACACACACACACACACACACACACACACACACACACACACACACACACACACACACACACACTCAGCGCACTGATGCGAGGAAATCCATCGCTTTCCGAAGCAGGAAGTGGAACTTTTCTTAAAAGTATATACTGTGTATATATATATATATATATATATATATATATATATATATATATATATATATATATATATATATATATATATATATATATATATATATATATATATATAGGTTAAATTAGAGATAAATGCTTTAAAAAGTAATATCGGAAATTATCGGTATCGGTAGAACAGAAAGAAACAACCCTTTCGTGTGCATGAGTGTAAATGGGGGAGGGAGGTTTTTTGGGTTGGTGCACTAATTGTAAGTGTATCTAGTGTTTTTTATGTTGATTTAATAAAAAAAAATGAAAAAAAAAAATGAAAAAAAACGATACCGATAATTTAAAAAAACGATACCGATCATTTCCGATAATACATTTTAAAGCATTTATTATCGGACATCTCTAATATATATATATATATATATATATATATATATATATATATATATATATATATATATATATATATATATATATATATATATATATATATATATATATATATAGGTTAAATTAGAGATAAATGCTTTAAAAAGTAATATCGGAAATTATCGGTATCGGTAGAACAGAAAGAAACAACCCTTTCGTGTGCATGAGTGTAAATGGGGGAGGGAGGTTTTTTGGGTTGGTGCACTATTTGTAAGTGTATCTAGTGTTTTTTATGTTGATTTAATAAAAAAAAATGAAAAAAAAAAATGAAAAAAAACTATACCGATAATTTAAAAAAACGATACCGATAATTTCCGATAATACATTTTAAAGCATTATATATATATATATATATATATATATATATATATATATATATATATATATATATATATATATATATATATATATATATATATATAAATATATATATATATATATATATATATATATATATATATCTCTTAATTAGATATCCAAAAAATAGTGCTCGATACCGTGGTAGAGCGTAATATGTATGTGTGGGAAAAATCACAAGACTATTTCATCTCTACAGGCCTGTTTCATGAGGGGTTTTCCTCAATCCTCAGGAGATTGAGGATTGAGGAAAACCCCTCATGAAACAGGCCTGTAGAGATGAAATAGTCTTGTGATTTTTCCCACACATACATATATATATATATATATATATATATATATATATATATATATATATATATATATATATATATATATATATATATATATATATATATATATATATATATATATATATATATATATATATATGGGGCGGCATGGCATAGTGGGTAGAGCGCCTGTGTCAGAAACCTGAGGTTGCAGGTTCGCTCCCCGCCTCTTACCATGCCGTTGTGTCCTTGGGCAGGACACTTCACCCTTGCCCCCGGTGCCACTCACACCAGTGAATGACTGTTGAATGAATGATAGGTGGTGGTCGGAGGGGCCGTAGGCGCAAATTGGCAGCCACACTTTCGTCAGTCTACCCCAGGGCAGCTGTGGCTACGAAAGTAGCTTACCAAAACCAGGTGTGAATGAATGATGGGTTTTTAACATGTAAAGCGACTTTGGGTACTTAGAAAAGCGCTATTTAAATCCCAGGTATTATTATTATATATATATATATATATATATATATATATATATATATATATATATATATATATATATATATATATATATATATATATATATATATATATATATATATATATATATATATATGAGATAAGACGTGGGGTTCCTCAAGGCTCAATGTTAGGTCCCATTGTTTTTTAACCTTTACAAATTTCCAGGTATAATTAGAGATGTCCGATATTATCGGCCGATAAATGCTTTAAAATGTAATATCGGGAATTATCGGCATCGGTTTCAACCTCCCGATTTTCCCGGGAGACTCCCGAATTTCAGTGCCCATCCCGAAAATCTCCCGGGGCAACCATTCTCCCGAATTTCTCCCGATTTACACCTGGACAACAATATTGGGGGCGTGCTTTAAGGCACTGCCTTTAGCGTCCTCTACAACAAGGGATGTCCGATAATGGCTTTTTGCCGACATCCGATATTCCAATATTGTCCAACTCTTTAATTACCGATACTGATATCAACCGATACCGATATCAACCGATACCGATATATACAGTCGTGGAATTAACACATTATTATGCCTAATTTGGACAACCAGGTATGGTGAAGATAAGGTTATTTTTTTAAATAAAAAATACAAAAATAAGATAAATAAATTAAAAACATTTTCTTGAATAAAAAAGAAAGTAAAACAATATATAAACAGTTACATAGAAACTAGTAATAAATGAAAATGAGTAAAATTAACTGTTAAAGGTTAGTACTATTAGTGGACCAGCAACACGCACAATCATCAATGTTTTGGGTTGGTACACTAATTGTAAGTGTATCTTGTGTTTTTTATGTTGATTTAATAAAAAATAAATACAATTAAAATAAAAAAATAATAAAAACGATACCGATAATAAAAAAAACGATACCGATAATTATAATATAATAATCCGATATTACATTTTCAAGCATTTATCGGCCGATAATATCGGCAGGCTGATATTATCGGACATCTCTAATATATATATATATATATATATATATATATATATATATATATATATATATATATATATATATATATATATATATATATATTAGGGCTGCAACTAACGATTAATTTGATAATCGATTAATCTGTCGATTATTACTTCGATTAATCGATTAATAATCGGATAAAAGAGACAAACTACATTTCTATCCTTTCCAGTATTTTATTGAAAAAAAACAGCATACTGGCACCATGTTGTGGACATTGGGGTTGCAGCATACACCAATAATAACACACAAATGTAACTCATCAGAACTGAATCAGATATTGTACACGTTTCTGTTGTGAATAATAAAGGATTCATTTTAGGCTGCCTCTGAATAATAGCATGAAATATTCCAGCACTTTCATAACGTTTAGTTATACTAAAGCGTCACTCAAATCTAAATATATTTATATAGCTTTATCGGCCCGGCTACATTGATCCATTATGAAACCAACTTGAGATATTTCTGTCCATTACGTTTATTTCGAAATTGGTAACCGTGCGTTTTCTCTCTCAAAACGGAGTCAAATGTGCCGGAGACACATTATCAGCCCCGCGTTGCAACAAAGGCATAACTTTAACATTACTCACAAAAAAGGTGAACTCATGCATGCCTGTTGCCACTATGGACTTAAAAAGTTACGTACTGTGAGTTCTTCCCTTCATCCATGGCTGCAACATGTTTCCTTTTCAGGTGCTCCTGAAGCAATGTTGTACTTCCATGCCATTTTGAAGGAGACGGTCTTCTTTGAAGTCTTTAAAGAAAAGTGTTCCCACACTTTTGACCACTTAGGTCGTACACTTTTCTCCATTGAAGCAATAACCTCAAGATGTTTTTCTGCTGAACTATCCGTACGGTTTACCTGCGCCATTTTTCGAATGTTTCCAGACGGCGTCGTCACGTGAGCTGTACATGACACATCATTGGCTAGCTTACGCCACCTCTTGAGACGTAGCCTCAGCGCCGCCCTGGCGCTGTTTTGTACTGTTTTTGTACTTACTTTGATTATTGTTCCTCAGCTGTTTGTAAATGTTGCAGTTTATAAATTAAGGTTTATTAAAAAAAAAATGTATTTTTATTTTTAAAATAAAATACAAAAAAGCCTACGCGCATGCGCATAGCATAGTTCCAACGAATCGATGACTAAATTAATCGGCAACTATTTTTATAATCGATTTTAATCGATTAGTTGTTGCAGCCCTAATATATATATATATATATATATATATATATATATATATATATATATATATATATATATATATATATATATGAGATAAGATGTGGGGTTCCTCAAGGCTCAATGTTAAGTCCCATTTTTTTTTTACTTTTACAAATTTCTAGGTATAATTAGAGATGTCCAATAATATCGGCCGATATTATCGCACGATAAATGCTTTAAAATGTAATATCGGAAATGATCGGTTTCAACCTCCCGATTTTCCCGGGAGACTCCCGAATTTCAGTGCCCCTCCCGAAAATCTCCCGGGGCAACCATTCTCCCGAATTTCTCCCAATTTCCACCCGGACAACAATATTGGGGGCGTGCCTTGAAGGCACTGCCTTTAGCGTCCTCTACAACCTGTCGTCACGTCCGCTTTTCCTCCATACAAACAGCGTGCCGGCCCAGTCACATATATGCAGCTTCTATGCACACACAAGTGAATGCAAGGCATTGGTCAACAGGCATACAGGTCACACTGAGGGTGACCGTATAAACAACTTTAACACTGTTACAAATATGCGCCACACTGTGAACCCACACAAAACAATGACAAACACATTTCGGGTTAACATTCGCACCGTAACACGACATAAACACAACAAAAAAAATACCCAGAACCCCATGCAGCACTAACTTTCTTCGTTGACGGCTGTCAGAATAATTGTATCTAAGTTATCACAAAACTTTGTGTTGCCATGAGTTCCCGGCGAGAAGACACAAGCTGTCTTTGATCCTACCAAGAAAAAGGTTGGTAAAACTCCACCGTGTAGGATGGGAAGCAACATGAATGTGTTCCGTTTCTTTGATGTACTGTAATCAACAGAAAGACATTGTCTTGAACCGGGATCTACAAAGCGAAGAGGAAGCAGGACCTGACTCCCCTCCAGGGACCTTTTCTTTCAACTGTTTTACGACCTTTTCTTTGAACTGTTTGTAATCAAAGGCAATTGCTGTTTACGACCCCCGTACCTTAGAAACAGCTATTGCCATGTAATCAGGGAAAGTCCAAATAAAAGTACAATATTTCGCCAGAGCGTGGTGAGTATGTACAAAGGGTACAGTCCAGGCGTCTCTCCTCAATTGAGCCAAATTAAATGATGTCTCTGTTTAATTCCTTGCTTCTTGTCTTGTTTAATAGATGTCATCAGTGTTTGAACCTGACATCGGCCATATTACAAAAAAAACAAGTGAATACACTAAACAGGTGGGTTATTGTTTGTGCTATGGCGCCATCTTTTGAACTAGTTTGCAATGTTGCACTCTCCTTCCATTGAGTGCTTTCGACCGGATGTAGAAGTACCCTTTGGTCTTTTAGCCGTCCATAGCGTTCCTACTCGTATGGATTATTTATTCATCACTCCGTCCGACTAACATTATCTGGAAAGATCCAGTTTCCAAATGGAACGTCAGATTCCACCTGGTCTCCTAGCAACGATAATGCCACATGTCTATGAGGTGTGTGCGGTCACCTCAACGGTCAAAGTCGACTTTTGAGCGCACGCACAGCAAATACTTCCCAAGCAAACATCACGGGGGTGGAAGGGAAAGAAGCACTGACCTGGATTCAGACCGAGATTCCATCAGCGCAAATCCAATGTCTTCCTGTCGGAGTAAATTGATTCCATAAGGTGTGTGTGTGTGTGTGTGTGTGTGTGTGTGTGTGTGTGTGTGTGTGTGTGTGTGTGCGTGCACTGGCACTGACCGGGTTACACGAGAGACATAAAAGCCCCAAGGTTTACCAGCCAGGTGACTTTTAGGAGCAAAGGAGAAGGCACACCTGTGCCATAATCTGCATCTTGATATGCCACACCTGTGGGGTGGGAGGGATTATTCATGGCGGCAAAGAAGAAATGCTCACTAACACAGCTTTAGACAGATTTGGGAGCAATATTTGAAAGGAATAGGACTTTTGTGTACACTGTAAAAATGTTACATATTTGGATTTTAACTCTTGAAAAATGGGAGCAAAAACAAAAAAGTTGGGTTTATATTTTTGTCCAGTATATATAAAAAAATATTTTTTTTGTAACTTTTATGATCCCCAATAATTTTAGTAGGACTTTTTTTTTTAAAGTTTTTTTTAAATTTATTTAAGAAGTGTCATTGCTCAAAATATAACAATTAATCAAAATCTATGTTGTTATGAATTATTAACCTATTTAGGGTTAACATCAATTATTGCACTTTGACAATTTTGCATATTTTGTGTGTTTGCGGTGTAAAAAAAAAAAAAGAAAAAAGTTTTCTTTAACAAAAACAAATAAGTTCAAAATTCATAAAAAATATTGCACATTTTTGTTTGACGGATAGATGTGAAGTTGGTGGAGAGAGTTAACTGTTGTAAGTAAAAATTGTATGACTTATTTGTAACACTTTGAGTGGGGTCTTTTTGGATCCCCAATAATATTAGGACTTAAAAAAAAAACAGAAAAACAAAAAAAAGTAAATTCTCAAAAAACAATGGATTAAAAATCAATGATATTAATTAATGAACTATTTAAGGCTCCAATTGTTGCACTTTGAAATATTTTTTTGTGGAAAATTATGCATATTTTGTGTATTTAGGATGTTTGCTGTATTAAAAAATAATGTTTTTTTTGACAAAAACGACAAAAAACAAATTAAAAAACATGAAAGAATAAAAACTAATTATTGATAAATCTTTAGTTAATTGTGAGAAAGTAAAAAATGTTAATAAATGTATGATTTATTTTTAACACTTATGAGTGGGGACCTTTTTGGATCCCCGATAATTATAACTTTTTTTTAAACTGTCATTGCTTAAAAAAACAATAATAAATAAAAAATCAATGTTGTTATGAAATATTGACCTTTTTAAGGCTTCAATTATTCCACTTTGAAATATTTTTAGGGCAAAATTTAGCATATTTTCTGTGTTTGCCGTATAAAAAAAGAAAGTTTTTTTTGACAAAAAGCTAATAAATTGTAAATTCATTAAAACTAATACACATTTTTAATTGATGGATATATGTTAAGTTGGTCGAGAGATTTAAGTGTTGAAAGTGAAAATTGTGTGACTTATTTTTAACACTTTTATGAGTGAGGCCTTTTTGGATCCCCAATAATTTTAATTTTAAAAACACTTAGAAAATTTTTTGTGGAAAATTGTGCATATTGTGTGTGTTTGCCGTATATATATATGTATATATATATATGTATATGTATATGTATATATATATATATATATATATATATATATATATATATATATATATATATATATATATATATATATATATATATGTATATATATATATATATATATATATATATATATATATATATATATATATATATATATATATATATATATATATATATATATATATATATATATATATAACAATTATAATTTGACAAAAAGGTAATAAAGCAAAAAACAAAAAAACAAAAATAATAAAAACTCATAATTGATGGATCTGAAGTTGATCGTGAGAAAGTAAAAAATAGAAATAAATATATGACTTATTTTTAACACTTTTATGTGTCGGGCCCTTATGCAGCCCCAAAAATTTTAGTAGGACTTTTTTTTTAAAAACTGTTAGTGCTCAAAAAACAGTGAATTAAAAATCAATGTTTTGAATTATTGATCTATTTAAGGCTCTGATTATTCCACTTTCAAATATTTTTTGTGGAAAATTGTGCATATTTTGTGAGTTTTTCATATAAAAAACTAAAGTTTTTCAGATCCCCAATAATTTTGGTAGGACTTTAAAAAAAAAAATTGCTCAAAAAACAAAAATGAATTAAAAATCAATATTGTTATAAATTATTGACCTATTTAAGGCTGCAATTATTCCACTTTTGCATATTTTGTGTGTTTGCCGTAGAAAAAGAACATTTTCTTTGACAAAAAGAACATAAAACAAACAAAAAAAACATGAACAAAATAATAAAAACTCGTAATGGATAGATCTGAAGATGTTTGTGTAAAAAAATATAAATAAATGTATGACTTACTTTTAACATTTTTATGGGTGGAGCCCTTTTGCATCCCCAAAAATGACTTTTTTTCTTTGTAAAAAAAAAACCCCAATATTTAATCCAAATCAATGTGATGAATTATTGACTATTCAAGGCTCCAATTACTTCACATAAAATGTTACACTTGGAACATTTATCAGGGGAAAATATTGCACATTTTGTGCCATAAATACGAGGGTTTTGACGAAAAGGGCATAAAACATAACTTTATATCAACACATAGACCTGAAGTTAATCTAGAGATTTGAATTTAAAAAATATAAAAAATAAATAATATATGACCTTTTATGTTGCCATGAGTTCCCGGCGGGAAGACAAAAGCTGTCTTTGATCCTACCAAGAAGAAGGCTTGTAAAACTCCACTGTGTAGGATGGGAAGCAACATGAAGGTGTTCTGTTTCTTTGATGTATTGTAATCAACAGAAAGATATTGTCTTGACCCGAGATCTACAAAGCGAAGAGGAAGCAGGACCCGACTCCCCTCCAGGGACCTTTTCTTTGAACTGTTTTACGACCTTTTCTTTGAACAGTTTGTAATCAAAGCCGATGGCTGTTTACGACCCCCGTCCCTTAGAAACAGCTGTTGTCATGTAATGAGGGAAAGTCCAAATAAAAGAGAAGGCATACAATCTTTCGCCAGAGCGTGGTGAGACTGTAAAAAGAGTACAGTCCAGACGTCTCTCCTCAATTGAGCCAAATTTAATTCCGTCTCTGTTTAATTCCTTGCTTCTTGTCTTGTTTAATAGATGGCATCAGTGTTTGAACCTGTGTAAACAGTGTAAACAGTCTGGACAGAGTCAAGCGGACATATTCCGTGTTTTCCTCCGTGTCAAGCCGCTAAAGTGGAACACACGCAGATGTCGGCGTGCGTCGGCGTGCGCTGTCCTCACACCTCAGGAGGCTCGAAAACAATATCAAGCTCCTCGCCTTCGATTTTCCAATTGACACCGGCGAGCGTTTCTGACATTTTACCTTTCGCAGCGGCTGTCTTGACATTTTCTCGCGGCGGAGAGAGCGATGAATGCTAATCATCTCGCGCGCAACACCGTGACTCTGGCCGGGAAGCGCCGGGATGGATCCCCGGGAAAAAGTAAATGTCAGCGTGGCGTGCGCTGGTCCCTGCGTGTTTGGCAAGAGTTACATACTAGCACGGTGCTGAGTCAGCGAAAAGGAAGTGGAAATGCAATCTTTTGACTGGGCGATTGTGCCAAGGAGAAGATAGAGCTTGAAAAAACATTGGTTTTGGAAATAGTCCCTGGTGGAATACGTGGTGCAGACCACACCTTCCTACCAGGACTGGACAATTAATCAAATTTTAATTTTAATTATGAAAATGTAATAATCGGGGGGGGAAAAAATAGATTGCTATTGTTATTTAAATGTATTTGTATTGATATTATTATTACTTTACGTGTTGTTTATTTGTTACTATATTTCAAGTTGAGTTTTGGTAGTACGATAAATACTCATGTTCATAATCAACTAGATGAGGCAATTCCTGAAGGAATTGTGTGTTAATGCTCCAAGGCTGAAGTTGAAATAAAATCCTGGATTTTTTTTTAGAATTGTTGAAGTAGAGCACACAATTCCAGAACTGGCTGAATATTTTGAAGTTGGAACGGTTTGAATCGGATAAAAAATGTGGGAGTTGTGGAACTTTGAAGAATGTCCCATTGATTTCAATGGGACATTTCCCAAAAATTTAGGAATTTCGGGAAAAGTGGGAATTTTTTATTTTTTTAAATGGTAAAAAACGTGAATGGACTGAATGAAGTGAAATGGTTGGTGTTGAAATTTTTCAAATCGGTCGAGAAATGTTGAAGTAGTAACATGTTGAATTGAGAAATGGTATTCCTGGAATTTCGGGAAAACCGGGAATTTTTCCAGTTAAAAAAAAAACTTTGCTTTTTTGGTCCTGATTAAGAGGAATGTTTTGACGGTGGAACGGTTGAAGTGGGTGGGAAAATGCGGGAGTAGTCGCCAGAAAACAGGGTGAATATAGGGCTTTGGAAAACCAGGAATTCCAGGAAAATCCTGGAAAAAAAATTTAACTTCGAAAAATGAGAGTTTGAATTTCCAGAATGGTGGAATGTTTTGAATCGGTTGAAAAATGTGGAAAATGGTGGAAGTTTGAAAAATGGCCAATTCATTTCGATTGGGGAAAATGTCCCGGAAAACCTGGAATTCTGGGAAATTTAGGAATTTTTTGGAACTTGGAAAAATGATAGTTTGAATTTCCATAATGGTGGAATGTGTTGAAGGTGGAATGTTTTGAATCGGTTGAAAAATATGGAAAATGGTGGAAGTTTGAAAAATGGCCAATTAATTTTGAATGGGAAACATTTCCTGGAAAACCTGGAATTCTGGGAAATCTGGGAATTTTTGAAGTAGAGCACACAATTCCTGAATAGGCTGAACATTTTGAAGTTGGAACGGTTTGAATCGGATAAAAAATGTGGGAGTTGTGGAACTTTGAAGAATGTCCCATTGATTTCAATGGGAAATTTCCCAAACATTTAGGTATTTCGGGAAAAGTGGGATTTTTTGTTTTTTTAAATGGTAAAAAACGTGAATGGACTGAATGAATTGAAATGGTTGGTGTTGAAATTTTTCAAATCGGTGGAGAAATGTTGAAGTAGTAACATGTTGAATTGAGAAATGGTATTCCTGGAATTTCGGGAAAACCGGGAATTTTTCCAGTTAAAAAAAAAACTTTGCTTTTTTGGTCCTGATTAAGAGGAATGTTTTGACGGTGGAACGGTTGAAGTGGGTGGGAAAATGCGGGAGTAGTCGCCAGAAAAAAGGGTGAAAATTGGGCTTTGGAAAATCAGGAATTCCAGGAAAATCCTGGAATTTTTTTTAACTTCGAAAAATGAAAGTTTGAATTTCCAGAATGGTGGAATGTTTTGAATCGATTGAAAAATTTGGAAAATGGTGGGAGTTTGAAAAATGGCCAATTAATTTCGATTGGGAAAAATGTCCCGGAAAACCTAGGAATTCTGGGAAATTTAGGAATTTTTTGGAACTTGGAAAAATGATAGTTTGAATTTCCAGAATGGTGTAATGAGTTGAAGGCTGAATGTTTTGAATCGGTTGAAAAATGTGGAAAATGGTGGAAGTTTGAAAAATGGCCAATTCATTTTGAATGGGAAAAATGTCCCGGAAAACCTAGGAATTCTGGGTAATCTGGGAATTTTTTGGAACTTGGAAAAATTATAGTTTGAATTTCCAGAATGGTGGAATGTGTTGAAGGTGGAATGGTTTGAATCGGTTGAAAAATGTGGAAAACGGTGGAAGTTTGAAAAATGGCCAATTCATTTTGAATGGGAAAAATGTCCCAGAAAACCAGGAATTCTGGGAAATTTAGGAATTTATTAGAACTTGGAAAAATGATAGTTTGAATTTCCAGAATGGTGTAATGTGTTGAAGGTGGAATGTTTTGAATCGGTTGAAAAATGTGGAAAATGGTGGAAGTTTGAATAATGGCCAATTAATTTTGAATGGGAAAAATGTCCCGGAAAACCTGGAATTCTGGGAAATTTGGGAAGTTTTTGGAACTTGGAAAAATTATAGTTTGAATTTCCAGAATGGTGGAATGTGTTGAAGGTGGAATGGTTTGAATCGGTTGAAAAATGTGGAAAATGGTGGAAGTTTGAAAAATGGCCAATTAATTTTGAATGGGAAAAATGTCCCGGAAACCTGGAATTCTGGGAAATATAGGAATGTTTTGGAACTTGGAAAAATGATAGTTTGCATTTCAAGAATGGTGGAATGTGTTGAAGGTGGAATGTTTTGAATCGGTTGAAAAATGTGGAAAATGGTGGAAGTTTGAAAAATGGCCAATTAATTTTGAATGGGAAAAATGTCCCGGAAAACCTGGAATTCTTGGAAATCTGGGAATTTTTTAGATCTTAGAAAAATTATAGTTTGAATTTCCAGAATGGTGTAATGTGTTGAAGGTGGAATGTTTTGAATTGGTTGAAAAATGTGGAAAATGGTGGAAGTTTGAATAATGGCCAATTAATTTTGAATGGGAAAAATGTCCCGGAAAACCTGGAATTCTGGGAAATTTGGGAATTTTTTGGAACTTGGAAAAATTATAGTTTGAATTTCCAGAATGGTGGAATGTGTTGAAGGTGGAATGGTTTGAATCGGTTGAAAAATGTGGAAAATGGTGGAAGTTTGAAAAATGGCCAATTAATTTTAAATGGAAAACATTTCCTGGAAAACCTGGAATTCTGGGAAATCTGGGAATTTTTGAAGTAGAGCACACAATTCCCGAATAGGCTGAATATTTTGAAGTTGGAAAGGTTTGAGTCGGATAAAAAATGTGGGAGTTGTGGAACTTTGAATAATGTCCCATTGATTTCAATGGAAAATTTCCCAAAAATTTAGGAATTTCGGGAAAAGTGGGATTTTTTTTTTTTTTTTTAAATGGTAAAAAACGTGAATGGACTGAATGAATTGAAATGGTTGGTGTTGAAATTTTTCAAATCGGTCGAGAAATGTTGAAGTAGTAACATGTTGAATTGAGAAATGGTATTCCTGGAATTTCGCGAAAACCGGGAATTTTTCCAGTTAAAAAAAAAAACTTTGCTTTTTTGGTCCTGATTAAGAGGAATGTTTTGACGGTGGAACGGTTGAAGTGGGTGGGAAAATGCGGTAGTAGTCGCCAGAAAAAAGGGTGAAAATAGGGCTTTGGAAAACCAGGAATTCCAGGAAAATCCTGGAATTTTTTTAACTTCTCAAAATGAAAGTTTTAATTTCCAGAATGGTGGAATGTTTTGAATCGATTGAAAAATTTGGAAAATGGTGGGAGTTTGAAAAATGGCCAATTAATTTCAATTGGGAAAAATGTCCCGGAAAACCTAGGAATTCTGGGAAATTTAGGAATTTTTTGGAACTTGGAAAAATGATAGTATGAATTTCCAGAATGGTGTAATGTGTTGAAGGTGGAATGTTTTGAATCGGTTGAAAAATGTGGAAAATGGTGGAAGTTTGAAAAATGGCCAATTCATTTTGAATGGGAAAAATGTCCCGGAAAACCTGGGAATTCTGGGAAATCTGGGAATTTTTTGGAACTTGGAAAAATTATAGTTTGAATTTCCAGAATGGTGGAATGTGTTGAAGGTGGAATGGTTTGAATTGGTTGAAAAATGTGGAAAATGGTGGAAGTTTGAAAAATGGCCAATTAATTTTGAATGGGAAAAATGTCCCAGAAAACCAGGAATTCTGGGAAATTTAGGAATTTATTAGAACTTGGAAAAATGATAGTTTGAATTTCCAGAATGGTGTAATGTGTTGAAGGTGGAATGTTTTGAATCGGTTGAAAAATGTGGAAAATGGTGGAAGTTTGAAAAATGGCCAATTAATTTTGAATGGGAAAAATGTCCCGGAAAACCTGGAATTCTGGGAAATTTGGGAAGTTTTTGGAACTTGGAAAAATTATAGTTTGAATTTCCAGAATGGTGGAATGTGTTGAAGGTGGAATGGTTTGAATCGGTTGAAAAATGTGGAAAATGGTGGAAGTTTGAAAAATGGCCAATTAATTTTGAATGGGGAAAATGTCCCGGAAACCTGGAATTCTGGGAAATTTAGGAATTTTTTGGAACTTGGAAAAATGATAGTTTGCATTTCAAGAATGGTGGAATGTGTTGAAGGTGGAATGTTTTGAATCGGTTGAAAAATGTGGAAAATGGTGGAAGTTTGAAAAATGGCCAATTAATTTTGAATGGGAAAAATGTCCCGGAAAACCTGGAATTCTTGGAAATCTGGGAATTTTCTAGAACTTGGAAAAATTATAGTTTGAATTTCCAGAATGGTGGAATGTGTTGAAGGTGGAATGGTTTGAATCGGTTGAAAAATGTGGAAAATGGTGGAAGTTTGAAAAATGGCCAATTAATTTTAAATGGAAAACATTTCCTGGAAAACCTGGAATTCTGGGAAATCTGGTAATTTTTGAAGTAGAGCACACAATTCCTGAATAGGCTGAATATTTTGAAGTTGGAAAGGTTTGAATCGGATAAAAAATGTGGGAGTTGTGGAACTTTGAATAATGTCCCATTGATTTCAATGGGAATTTCCCAAAAATGTGGGAATTTCGGGAAAAGCAGGATTTTTTTTTTAATTGTAAAAAACTTGAATGGACTGAATGAGTTGAAATGGTTTGTGTTGGAATTTTTTTAATCGGTCGAGAAATGTTGAAGTAGTAACATGTTGAAATGAGAAATGGTATTACGGAATTGCTGGAATTTCGGGAAAACCGGGAATTTTTCCAGTTAAAAAAAACTTCTTACATATATACTTACATCATGTATATATTACCTGTTATTAAGAATGTTACTACATTACATATGTACTTACATCATGTATATATTACATGTTATTATGAATATTACTAGATACTACATATATAGTTACATCATGTATATATTACATGTTATTATGAATGTTACTACATTACATATATACTTACATCATGTATATATTACATGTTATTATGAATGTTACTACATTACATATATACTGACATTGTGTATATATTACATGTTATTATGAATGTTACTACATTACATATATACTTACATCATTTATGTATTACATGTTATTATGAATGTTACTAGATACTACATATATACTTACATCATGTATATATTACATGTTATTATGAATGTTACTACATTACATATATACTTACATCATGTATGTATTACATGTTATTATGAATGTTACTACATTACATATATACTTACATCATGTATATATCACGTTATTATGAATGTTACTACATTACATATATACTTACATCATGTATATATTACATGTTATTATGAATGTTACTACATTACATATATACTTACATCATGTATATATTACATGTTATTATGAATGTTACTACATTACATATATACTTACATCATGTATATGTTACATGTTATTATGAATGTTACTACATTACATATATACTTACATCATGTATATATTATCTGTTGTTATGAATGTTACTACATTACATATATACTTACATCATGTATGTATTACATGTTATTATGAATGTTACTACATTACATATATACTTACATCATGTATATATTACATGCTATTATGAATGTTACTATATTGCATATATACTTACATCATGTATATATTACATGTTATTATGAATGTTACTACATTACATATATACTTACATCATGTATGTATTACATCATGTATATATTACATGTTATGAATATTACTAGATACTACATATAAACTTACATCATGTATATATTACATGTTATTATGAATGTTACTACATTATATATATACTTACATCATGTATGTATTACATGTTATTATGAATGTTACTACATTACACATATACTTACATCATGTATATATCACGTTATTATGAATGTTACTACATTACATATATACTTACATCATGTATATATTACATGTTATTATGAATGTTACTACATTACATATATACTTACATCATGTATATATTACATGTTATTATGAATGTTACTACATTACATATATACTTACATCATGTATATGTTACATGTTATTATCAATGTTACTACATTACATATATACTTACATCATGTATATATTATCTGTTGTTATGAATGTTACTACATTACATATATACTTACATCATGTATGTATTACATGTTATTATGAATGTTACTACATTACATATATACTTACATCATGTATATATTACATATTATTATGACTGTTACTAGATACTACATATATACTTACATCATGTATACATTACATGTTATTATGAATGTTACTAGATACTACATATATACTTACATCATGTATATATTACATGTTGTTATGAATGTTACTAGATACTACATATATACTTACATCATGTATACATTGCATGTTATTATGAATGTTACTACATTACATATATACTTATATCATGTATATATTGCATGTTATTATGAATGTTACTACATTACATATATACTTATATCATGTATTTATTACATGTTATTATGAATATTACTAGATACTACATATAAACTTACATCATGTATTTATTACATGTTATTATGAATGTTACTACATTACATATATACTTACATCATATATGTATTACATGTTATTATGAATGTTACTACATTACACATATACTTACATCATGTATACATCACGTTATTATGAATGTTACTACATTACATATATACTTACATCATGTATATATTACATGTTATTATGAATGTTACTACATTACATATATACTTACATCATGTTTATACTATGAGTGTTACTATATTACATATACACTTACATCATGTATGTATTACATGTTATGAATGATACTACATATATAGTTACATCATGTATATATTACATGTTATTATGAATGTTACTAGATACTACATGCAGTATATACTTACATCATGTATATGTTACATACATGTTATTATGAATGTTACTAGATACTACATATATTCCTACATCATGTATATATTACATGTTATTATGAATGTTACTAGATACTACATATATACTTACATCATGTATGTGTTACATATTATTATGAATGTTACTAGATACTACATATATGCATACCGTGTGTATTTATATTATTTTATAGGCGGAATAGAGCGACTCCCGTTGGCTTCATTGTTAGCTGACTATTGCTAACTTTTATTTACAACATATAATGCATTCTAAGAAGTACGGTTACATCTGCACGCTGCTCCTCTCGTCTATTTGGGACTCAAGCGGTGGACGGCGGCGTTGGCGGCGCTTTTGCGCGGCAAACTTGACAATCCGCTCGCATATATACTTATATCATGTATATATTACATGTTATTATGAATGTTCCTACAATACATATATACTTACATCATGTATATATTACATGTTATTATGAATGTTACTCTCACTGGATCGGTTCGCAGCCGAGTGTTCAGCGGCTGGAATGAGGATCAGCATCTCCAAATCTGAGGCCATGGTTCTCAGCAGGAAACCGATGGTTTGTACAGTCCGGGTAGGGGACAAGACTCTGTCCCAGGTGGAGGAGTTTAAGTATCTCGGGGTCTTGTTCACGAGTGAGGGAAAGATGGAGAAGGAAATCAGCCGGAGAATCGGAGCAGCTGGGGCAGTATTGCAGTCTCTCTGCCGCACTGTTGTGACGAAACGGGAGCTGAGCCAGAAGGCAAAGCTCTCGGTCTACCGAGCTATCTACATTCCTACTCTCACCTATGGTCATGAAGTGTGGGTAATGACCGAAAGAATAAGATCGCGGATACAAGCGGCCGAAATGAGTTTCCTCAGAAGGGTGGCTGGCATCTCCCTTAGAGATAGGGTGAGAAGTGCAGTCACCCGAGAGAGACTCGGAGTAGAGCCGCTGCTCCTTCGCTTGGAAAGGAGCCAGCTTAGGTGGTTCGGGCATCTCGTGCGGATGCCTCACGAGCGTCTCCCTAGGGAGGTCCTTGTTGCACGTCCCACTGGGAGGAGGCCCCGCGGCAGACCAAGGACCAGATGGGGGGATTACATCTCCTCTCTGGCCTGGGAACGCTTCGGGATTCCCCAGGAGGAAGTCGCAAATGTTGCTCTGGAGAGGGAAGTCTGGGGGTCTTTGCTGGAGCTGTTGTCCCCGCGACCCGATTCCGGATAAGCGGTTGAAGATGGATGGATGGATGGACTACATTACATATATACTTACATCATGTATGTATTACATCATGTATATATTACATGTTATTATGAATATTACTAGGTACTACATATAAACTTACATCATGTATTTATTACATGTTATTATGAATATTACTAGGTACTACATATAAACTTACATCATGTATTTATTACATGTTATTATGAATATTACTAGGTACTACATATAAACTTACATCATGTATTTATTACATGTTATTATGAATGTTACTACATTACATATATACTTACATCATGTATGTATTACATGTTATTATGAATGTTACTACATGACATATATACTTACATCATGTATATATTACATGTTATTATGAATGTTACTACATTACATATATACTTACATCATGTATATATTACATGTTATTATGAATGTTACTACATGACATATATACTTACATCATGTATATATTACATGTTATTATGAATGTTACTACATTACATATATACTTACATCATGTATGTATTACATGTTATTATGAATGTTACTACATTACATATATACTTACATCATGTATATATTACATGTTATTATGAATGTTACTACATTACATATATACTTACATCATGTTTATACTATGAATGTTACTATATCACATATACACTTACATCATGTATGTATTACATGTTATGAATGATACTACATATATAGTTACATCATGTATATATTACATGTTATTATGAATGTTACTACATTACATATATACTTACATCATGTTTATACTATGAATGTTACTATATCACATATACACTTACATCATGTATGTATTACATGTTATGAATGATACTACATATATACTTACATCATGTATGTATTACATGTTATTATGAATGTTACTACATTACATATATACTTACATCATGTATATATTACATGCTATTATGAATGTTACTATATTGCATATATACTTACATCATGTATATTTTACATGTTATTATGAATGTTACTATATTGTATATATACTTACATTATGTATATATTACATGTTATTATGAATGTTACTACATTACATATATACTTACATCATGTATATACTATGAATGTTACTATATTACATATACACTTACATCATGTATGTATTACATGTTATTATGAATGTTACTACATTACATATATACTTACATCATGTATGTATTACATGTTATTATGAATGTTACTACATTACATATATACTTACATCATGTATATATTACATGCTATTATGAATGGTACTATATTGCATATATACTTACATCATGTATATATTACATGTTATTATGAATGTTACTACATTACATATATACTTACATCATGTTTATACTATGAATGTTACTATATTACATATACACTTACATCATGTATGTATTACATGTTATGAATGATACTACATATATAGTTACATCATGTATATATTACATGTTATTATGAATGTTACTAGATACTACATACAGTATATACTTACATCATGTATACATTACATACATGTTATTATGAATGTTACTAGATACTACATATATTCCTACATCATGTATACATTACATGTTATTATGAATGTTACTAGATACTACATATATACTTACATCATGTATGCGTTGCATATTATTATGAATGTTACTAGATACTACATACATGCATACCGTGTGTATTTATATTATTTTATAGGCGGAATAGAGCGACTCCCGTTGGCTTCATTGTTAGCTGACTATTGCTAACTTTTATTTACAACATATAATGCATTCTAAGAAGTACGGTTACATCTGCACGCTGCTCCTCTCGTCTATTTGGGACTCAAGCGGTGGACGGCGGCGTCGGCGGCGCTTTTGCGCGGCAAACTTGACAATCCGCTCACTCGCCGGCCCGCTAATTGTCCCCGGGGGCTGCTCGACGCGCGCTAATTGCCGCCCGGAGGGGGAACGCAGACGCCCTGGAAAGCGGCCAATTAAGGTGTCATTATTGTTGTTATTATCACATCCATTATTAAAAGCTGAATTTAGATAAGTGACGGTGTGGAAAATGATAATAACACTGATCCCTTCGAGGGAGTCGCTCGCCGACGGCGAGGTCGGCCATATGTCGCGTAACCGGCGACCAACGGAGCGTCCCCATGGCAACGAGGTGGCGTTGACTTCAATTAATAAAACCGCACATTAAACACATTTGCTATCCGCTTCCTTTTTAGCAAAGTGCTTTTTATTCCCTCGACTTGCTCGTGTTGAATCCCGTCGGCGTCGGAGACGTTCCCGTCTTTTAGTCTTCCCCGCGCTCACCTTCCTTTGTTGTTGTTGTTGTTGTTGTTGCTGCTGCTGTGTTAGCATGAAATTTTAATCGTGCAATCTTCTGCGCACGCCGGATTGGTACGTGCAAGCACGGGGAAAACATGTATTGATGAAACTTTTAGCGCTCCAGTCCAAAATAGCTTCCCGCTGAGTAGAATCCTGCTTTCACGTTGTCGAGCTCGCACGTGAAACATGAACACTCAACACGGAAACATCATTTGGCGGAGAGGTTTTCAATTAGCGCGATGCTGAACTAAGACGTTAGCGCCATACGCTAAGTTAGTCCACCAATTTTAGTAGTATCAATTAGCACAACAGGCCCAGAGCATAATACTACCACCACCATGCTTGACGGTAGGCTTGGTGTTCCTGGGATTGAAGGCCTCACATTTTCTCCTCCAAACATATTGCTGGGTATTGTGGCCAAACAGCTCCATTTTTGTTTCATCTGACCACAGAACTTTCCTCCAGAAGGTCTTATCTTTGTCCATGTGATGTCAGATGAAACATATATATATATATATATATATATATATATATATATATATATATATATATATATATATATATATATATATATATATATATATATATATATATATATACTGTATATACAGTGTATATATATATATATATATATATATATATATATATATATATATATATATATATATATATATATATATATATATATACTGTATATACTGTATATATATATATATATATATATATATATATATATATATATATATATATATATATATATATATATATATATATATATATATATATATATACATATACATGTAGTATATGTATATATGTGTATATATATATATGAATATATACTGTATATATATATATGTATATTTGCTTGTATCTCACACAATATCACACACACACACACACACACACACAAGTCAACATGCCGCAGGACTGCTTGTATCGCACATGATATCACACACAAGTAAACACTCTGCAGGACTTCTTGTATCACACGTGATATCACACACACGTAAACACGCTGCAGGACTGCTTGTATCGCACGTGATATCACACACACGTAAACTCGCTGCAGGACTGCTTGTATCGCACGTGATATCACACACAAGTAAACACGCTGCAGGACTGCTTGTATCGCACGTGATATCACACACACAAGTTAGTCCACCAATTTTAGTAGTGTCAATTAGCACAACATTGAACTATGACGTGAGCCCTGAACTTAAGTAATACGACAACAGTCTGTGGAACGCTCTCCCTGACCACCTGAGGGCACCACAGACTGTGAATGCTTTTAAAAAAGGCTTAAAAAACCCTTCTTTTTAAAAAAGCCTTTTTTTTAAAGATATATGCATACTAGTTCTAGCTATTAGGCTGTTCTAGTTTTGTTTTTTAACACACTGTAGCACTTTGAGGTTGTTTACTCAATGTGAAGTGCTTTTTACAAATAAAATATATTATTATTATTAACACAAAGCTAATATGTTTTGCTCATTGTCTAGCATATATTAAGCTACAATGGAGTGCTTTTAGCATATTTTAGACGCTAAACTAAGCTACCATGAAGCAATAATGGTTTTAATTGGCAAAACAATACACGGAACCATTAGAGACAAATGCTAAGATAACCCACCTGTATTAGTTTCAACTAGCACAACACTGAACTAAGACGTTAGCGCCATACGCTAAGATAACACAAGGTTAGTCCACCAATTTTTGGCATCAATAAGCAAAACACTGAAAGAAGAAGATAGCGTCAAACACTAAAGCTAACATAAGGTTAGTCCACCAATATTAGTTACAATTAGCAGGACACCGAACTGAGATGTTAGCGCTGAGTGCTAAAGCTAACACAAGGTTAGTCCATCAATATTAGTTTCAATTAGCAAGACACTGAACTGAGACGTTAGCGCCGAGTGCTAAAGCTAACACAAGGCTAGTCCACTAATATTACTTTCAATAAGCAAGATACAGAACTGAGACGTTAGCGCCTAGAGCTAAAGCTAACACACGACTAGTTCACTTATAGAAGTTTCAATTAGCAATAAACTGAACTGAGACGTTAGCGCCGAGTGCTAAAGCTAACTCAAGGCTAGTCCACTAATACAAGTTTCAGTTAGCAAGATACTGAACTGAGACATTAGCGCTGAGTGCTAAAGCTAACACAAGGTTAGTCCACTAATACAAGTTTCAGTTAGCAAGACACTGAACTGACACGTTAGCACCAAATGCTACCTAACACAAGGCTAGTCCACAAATACAAGTTTCAGTTAGCAAGACACTGAACTGAGACATTAGCGCAGAGTGCTAAAGCTAACACACGACTAGTTCACTTATACAAGTTTTAGTTACCAAGACACTGAACTGAGACATTAGCGCTGAGTGCTAAAGCTAACACACGACTAGTTCACTTATACAAGTTTCATTTAGCAAGACACTGAACTGAGACGTTAGCGCCTAGAGCTGAAGCTAACACAAGGCTAATCCACTAATACAAGTTTCAATTAGCAAGACACTGAACTGAGACCTTCGCGCTTAGTGCTAAAGCTAACACATGACTAGTTAACTTATACAAGTTTCAGTTAGCAAGACACTGAACTGAGATGTTAGCACTTAATGCTAAAGCTAACACATGACTAGTACACTTATACAAGTTTCAGTTAGCAAGACACTGAACTGAGACGTTAGCGCTGAGTGCTAAAGCTAACACATGGCTAGTCCACTAGTATTAGTTTCAATTAGCAAGATACTGAACTGAGACGTTAGCGCTGAGTGCTAAAGCTAGCACACGACTCGTTCACTTATACAAGTTCCAGTTAGCAAGACACTGAACTGAGACGTTTGCGCTTAGTGCTAAAGCTAACACACGACTAGTTCACTTATACAAGTTTCAGTTAGCAAGACACTGAACTGAGACGTTAGCGCCTAGAGCTAGAGGTAACACAAGATTAGCCCACCAATAAAGTTTCAATGAGCACAAAAACAAACCCGAGACGTTAGCGCCTGGAGCTAAAGCTAACACACGACTAGTTCACTAATACAAGTTTCAATTAGCAAGACACTGAACTGAGACGTTAGCGCTGAGTGCTAAAGCTAACACATGGCTAGTCCACTAATATTAGTTTCAATTAGCAAGATACTGAACTGAGACGTTAGCGCTGAGTGCTAAAGCTAGCACACGACTAGTTCACTTATACAAGTTCCAGTTAGCAAGACACTGAACTGAGACGTTTGCTCTTAGTGCTAAAGCTAACACACGACTAGTTCACTTATACAAGTTTCAGTTAGCAAGACACTGAACTGAGACGTTAGCGCCTAGAGCTAGAGGTAACACAAGATTAGCCCACCAATAAAGTTTCAATGAGCACAACAGAAACCCGAGACGTTAGCGCCTAGAGCTAAAGCTAACACACGACTAGTTCACTAATACAAGTTTCAATTAGCAAGACACTGAACTGAGACATTAGCGCTGAGTGCTAAAGCTAACACATGGCTAGTCCACTAGTATTAGTTTCAATTAGCAAAATACTGAACTGAGACGTTAGCGCTGAGTGCTAAAGCTAACACACGACTAGTTCACTTATACAAGTTTCAGTTAGCAAGACACTGAACTGAGACGTTAGCGCCTAGAGCTGAAGCTAACACAAGGCTAGTCCACTAATACAAGTTTCAATTAGCAAGACACTGAACTGAGACGTTCGCGCTTAGTGCTAAAGCTAGCACACGACTCGTTCACTTATACAAGTTCCAGTTAGCAAGACACTGAACTGAGACGTTCGCGCTTAGTGCTAAAGCTAACACACGACTAGTTCACTTATACAAGTTTTAGTTACCAAGACACTGAACTGAGACATTAGCGCTGAGTGCTAAAGCTAACACACGACCAGTTCACTTATATAAGTTTCATTTAGCAAGACACTGAACTGAGACGTTAGCGCCTAGAGCTGAAGCTAACACAAGGCTAATCCACTAATACAAGTTTCAATTAGCAAGACACTGAACTGAGACGTTCGCGCTTAGTGCTAAAGCTAACACATGACTAGTTAACTTATACAAGTTTCAGTTAGCAAGACACTGAACTGAGATGTTAGCACTTAATGCTAAAGCTAACACATGACTAGTACACTTATACAAGTTTCAGTTAGCAAGACACTGAACTGAGACATTAGCGCTGAGTGCTAAAGCTAACACATGGCTAGTCCACTAGTATTAGTTTCAATTAGCAAGATACTGAACTGAGACGTTAGCGCTGAGTGCTAAAGCTAGCACACGACTCGTTCACTTATACAAGTTCCAGTTAGCAAGACACTGAACTGAGACGTTTGCGCTTAGTGCTAAAGCTAACACACGACTAGTTCACTTATACAAGTTTCAGTTAGCAAGACACTGAACTGAGACGTTAGCGCCTAGAGCTAGAGGTAACACAAGATTAGCCCACCAATAAAGTTTCAATGAGCACAAAAACAAACCCGAGACGTTAGCGCCTAGAGCTAAAGCTAACACACGACTCGTTCACTAATACAAGTTTCAATTAGCAAGACACTGAACTGAGACGTTAGCGCCTAAAGCTAAAGGTAACACAAGATTAGCCCACCAATAAAGTTTCAATGAGCACAACACAAACCCGAGACGTTAGCGCCTAGAGCTAAAGCTAACACACGACTAGTTCACTAATACAAGTTTCAATTAGCAAGACACTGAACTGAGACGTTAGCGCCTAAAGCTAAAGGTAACACAAGATTAGCCCACCAATAAAGTTTCAATGAGCACAACACAAACCCGAGACGTTAGCGCCTATAGCTAAAGCTAACACACGACTAGTTCACTAATACAAGTTTCAATTAGCAAGACACTGAACTGAGACGTTTGCGCTTAGTGCTAAAGCTAACACACGACTAGTTCACTTATACAAGTTTCAGTTAGGAAGACACTGAACTGAGACGTTAGCGCCTAGAGCTAGAGGTAACACAAGATTAGCCCACCAATAACGTTTCAATGAGCACAACACAAACCCGAGACGTTAGCGCCTAGAGCTAAAGCTAACACACGACTAGTTCACTAATACAAGTTTCAATTAGCAAGACACTGAACTGAGACGTTAGCGCCTAGAGCTAGAGGTAACACAAGATTATCCCACCAATAAAGTTTCAATGAGCACAACACAAACCCGAGACGTTAGCGCCTAGAGCTAAAGCTAACACACGACTAGTTCACTTATACAAGTTTCAGTTAGCAAGACACTGAACTGAGACGTTAGCGCCTAAAGCTAAAGGTAACACAAGATTAGCCCACCAATAAAGTTTCAATGAGCACAACACAAACCCGAGACGTTAGCGCCTAGAGCTAAAGCTAACACACGACTAGTTCACTAATACAAGTTTCAATTAGCAAGACACTGAACTGAGACGTTAGCACCTAGAGCTAAAGCTAACACACGACTAGTTCACTAATACAAGTTTCAATTAGCAAGACACTGAACTGAGACGTTAGCGCCTAAAGCTAAAGGTAACACAAGATTAGCCCACCAATAAAGTTTCAATGAGCACAACACAGAACCGAGACGTTAGCGCCAAACGCTAAGCTAACACACGGCTAGCCTGCTCCCATAATGTCGTGAAAAAACAACTTGACGCCGCAGAAAAGAAGCAGCTAGCAAGGACTAGAATGTTGAATAAACAAAGGCGAATCTGCCTTAGCTCGCTCCTCACGTCTTTATCTAGCCTCCCTCCGTCAGCAGCCGGGGATAAGATAGCGGCAGGGATAGCAGCCGGGGATAAGATAGCGGCAGGGGATAAGATAAGATAAGATAGCGGCAGGAGACGGACGAGCCGCCGCGTCCCGCTGAGAAGAGTGATGCTGAGTCAACAAGGTGTGAGGGCTTGTTTAGGCTCCGCCCAGCAGGGGGCGGGCCAAAGACAACACATGACGCTAACACCTGGCTGATGGTGCACAGGCATCACCATGTGTGCCGAGGTCTTTGAAGGGTCTGGACTCTGACCGTTTCAGCCTTTGGGAAGGCCATTCTAAAACCTTCATTCTAGCCCCATTTAGCCATTCCTTTACCACTTTTGAGGTGTGTTTGGGGTCATTGTCCTGTTGGAACACCCAACTGCGCCCAAGACCCGACATCCGGTCTGATGATTTTAGCTTGTCCTGAAGAATTTGGAGGTAATCCTCTTTTTTCATTGTCCCATTTACTCTCTGTAGAGCACCAGTTCCATCGGCAGCAAAACAGGGCCAGAGCATAGTACTACCACCACCATGCTTGACGGTAGGCTTGGTGTTCCTGGGATTGAAGGCCTCACCTTTTCTCCTCCAAACATATTGCTGGGTATTGTGGCCAAACAGCTCCATTTTTGTTTCATCTGACCACAGAACTTTCCTCCAGAAGGTCTTATCTTTGTCCATGTGATGTCAGATGAAACATATATATATATATATATATATATATATATATATATATATATATATATATATATATATATATATATATATATATATATATATATATATATATATATACACTGTATATACTGTATATATATATGTATATATATATATATATATATATATATATATATATATATATATATATATATATATATATATATATATATATATATATATATATATATATACACAGTATATACAGTATATATATATATATATACATATATATACATGTAGTATATGTATATATGTGTATATATATATGAATATATACTGTATATATATGTATATTTGCTTGTATCTCACACAATATCACACACACACACACACAAGTCAACATGCCGCAGGACTGCTTGTATCGCACATGATATCACAAACACGTAAACACGCTGCAGAACTGCTTGTATCACACATTGTGGAGTTGAAACTCAGTGTGAATGAAGTGTCCCTGCCCTGGAAGTAAGGAGCTGTCTCCTCCTTAATCTTACTCCTTGGTGAAGTACCAGAAAGAACTACATTTCCCAGAACACCAAGGTCAAGATGGCCACCAATTGGCTGATTCAAGGCAGCTGTTAAGGAATGGTGGTGCTGTCTCATTTCATGCAAGCAAGCAGAGCGGCAAGACGCAAAAATCTACAAGATCCATCTTTAAAAGACTTCCAACACACCAATGGTCGGTGAATATACCCACTTTGCAATATGCTGAAATGCTTATTTGTTAAAACTCACCTTGACATGTTGGTTTACTTACCTGTCTTAAATTGTTTTTAGTTTGAACCACAGCAAATTTACTCCAACCTTGAGCATTGATTGCATCTGGGTATTTTCTTACTGTTTGATAATTAAAAAGCTTGAGTTAATTGAATTGTTAAATAAGCTCAATTTAAAGGGATAAAAAGTCAAAGATTATGGTTCAAAGTTAAAAGTAATAAAGATAAAAGCAAAGTTGAAGGATAAAAATGTTAAAACTTTTGCTTAAAGTTAAGCTAATTATACTTACCTTTATACTTACCTTACTAATTAAGCTACCTTATTAATTAAGCTAATTATACTTACCTTTTACTTACCTTTACTCCGTTTGGTGGATTTACTCAGTTCCATCATGGTAATGAATTTACATGATTGATTACTTAATTGCATGATTAGTTAAATGATTAATTGAGTGAACGATTAAGTAATTAAACGATTGATTGATTAAATTAAATGATCAATTAATTTTGACTTCTTTAAAGTGACTAAAACTACTTTTCTGATTTACTTGTTTCATTTTACTGAAACTGGTTAATTTGACAGTGCATTCACATGCATTTAATCTAAGTGTCTAGAGTCCTTTTGAAAAGTAATGTTAGATAATTTAAAAGTTTAAACAATGGTATTTAAAAGTTTGCAAATTTAACTTTAAAAATAATACCTGTTTGAGTCAGTTGAATTTGAACCTTTTTGTAAATACCTGTACATATATTGTTTTTCCATTTGTTTCTTTGTGTTCGAAGGTTAACAAGCTGATTGAATGAAGATCAACAGAAAAGAAACCAACAAAGCCAAAAAGTTGGATAAATAAAGTTGATCAATTGGAAATCCGAGTTGTCCTGGTGTCCTTTACGGAGTCAATAAGTGGAACTTATCACACACAAGTAAACTCGCTGCAGGACTTCTTGTATCACACGTGATATCACACACAAGTAAACTCGCTGCAGGACTTCTTGTATCACACGTGATATCACACACAAGTAAACTCGCTGCAGGACTTCTTGTATCACACGTGATATCACACACACGTAAACACGCTGCAGGACTGCTTGTATCGCACGTGATATCACACACAAGTAAACTCGCTGCAGGACTTCTTGTATCACACGTGATATCACACACACGTAAACACGCTGCAGGACTGCTTGTATCGCACGTGATATCACACACAAGTAAACACGCTGCAGGACTGCTTGTATCGCACGTGATATCACACACAGGTAAACACGCTGCAGGACTGCTTGTATCGCACATGATATCACACACAAGTAAACACGCTGCAGGACTGCTTGTATCGCACATGATATCACACACAAGTAAACTTGCGGCAGGACTGCTTGTATCGCACGTTATCACACACGCGTAAACACGCTGCAGGACTGCTTTTATTGCATATGATATCACACACAAGTAAACACGCTGCAGGACTCCGTGTATCACACGTGATATCACACACACGTAAACACACTGCATGACTCCTTGTATCGCATGTGATATCACACACACGTAAACACGCTGCAGGACTGCTTGTATCGCACGTGATATCACAGACACGTAAACACGCTGCAGGACTGCTTGTATCGCACGTGATATCACACACAAGTAAACACGCTGCAGGACTGCTTGTATCGCACGTGATATCACACACAGGTAAACACGCTGCAGGACTGCTTGTATCGCACATGATATCACACACAAGTAAACACGCTGCAGGACTGCTTGTATCGCACATGATATCACACACAAGTAAACTCGCTGCAGAACTGCTTGTATCACACATGATATCACACACAAGTAAACTTGCGGCAGGACTGCTTGTATCGCACGTTATCACATACGCGTAAACACGCTGCAGGACTGCTTTTATTGCATATGATATCACACACAAGTAAACACGCTGCAGGACTCCGTGTATCACACGTGATATCACACACACGTAAACACACTGCATGACTCCTTGTATCGCATGTGATATCACACACACGTAAACACGCTGCAGGACTGCTTGTATCGCACGTGATATCACACACAAGTAAACACGCTGCAGGACTGCTTGTTATCGCACATGATATCACACACAAGTAAACTCGCTGCAGAACTGCTTTTATTGCACATGATATCACACACAAGTAAACACGCTGCAGGACTCCTTGTATCGCACGTGATATCACACACACGTAAACACGTTGCATGACTCCTTGTATCGCACGTGATATCACACACACATAAAGACGCTGCAGGACCGCTTGTATCGCACGTGATATCACACACAAGTAAACACGCTGCAGGACTGCTTGTATCGCACGTGATATCACACACAAGTAAACACGCTGCAGGACTGCTTGTATTGCACATGATATCACACACAAGTAAACTCGCTGCAGAACTGCTTGTATCACACATGATATCACACACAAGTAAACTTGCGGCAGGACTGCTTGTATCACACGTTATCACACACACGTAAACACGCTGCAGGACTGCTTTTATTGCATATGATATCACACACACGTAAACACACTGCATGACTCCTTGTATCGCACGTGATATCACACACACATAAACACGCTGCAGGACTGCTTGTATCGCACATGATATCACACACAGGTAAACACGCTGCAGGACTGCTTTTATCGCACATGATATCACACACACGTAAACACGCTGCAGGACTGCTTGTATCGCACGTGGTATCACACACAGGTAAACACTGCAGGACAGCTTGTATCGCACATGATATCACACACAGGTAAACATGCTGCAGGACTGCTTGTATCGCACATGATACCACACACAAGTACTAATGCCACAGGACTGCTTGTATCGCACATGATATCACACACAGGTAAACATGCTGCAGGACTGCTTGTATCGCACATGATACCACACACAAGTACTAATGCCACAGGACTGCTTGTACCGCACATGATATCACACGTTTTACATGCACACTGATATCGCAGAGCTATCATAATGGAACTGAGAACCCTTCAGAAAATAGGACAGTATCCTCTCAGAAACACAACAAAAGACAAATTGATGTCGTCTCTTCGAAGAGTCGCTGTGATGTCACTGGCTTCCTTCTTTGCCTTGTAGTGTCACACACTACACTGCAGCACAACAACACTGCAGCACAACAACAACACTGTGCAGCACAACAACACTGCAGCACAACAACACTGCAGCACAACAACACTGCAGCACAACAACACTGTGCAGCACAACAACACTGCAGCACAACAACACTGCAGCACAACAACACTGCAGCACAACAACAACACTGTGCAGCACAACAACACTGTGTAGTCTGCGTGCAGCTAATGTTTAGCTTGGTGCGTGTGATTAAAGTGATTGCTATGCAGCGACGCGCCCCGCCGCTAACTGCCACACAAGGCTGCTCTATGTTCTCTCTCTTTAGTTCTCCCTCTTTGCACACCGTCCTCCTTCCTTCTCTACATCTCCCCGTCACGCCCTATGGCCCGCCGGACGCCTTCATTTACATCTTTTTACTTTACATACCGCCTTGTTTACATCCTTTTCAACCTAATGTTAGCATGCTAACAGTTAGCATGCAGCTGCAAAAATGGGCAAAATAAAAAGTCAGATCGCTAATGTTAATATGCTAGAATGCTAACAGTTAGCATGAGTCAAGTACGAAGTTATCTAAATCTGAGGTGTTTGGCTGTAAAATTGGCAAAAAAAAAGTTAGCATTATAGCGTACTAAGATTAGCAATCCAACAGTTAGCATGTGTCAAGTACAAAGTTATCTGAATCTGAGATGTTTGGCTGTAAAATTGGCAAAAAAAATTTAGCATTTTAGCGTAGTAGCAATAGCAATCTATCAGTTAGCATGTGTCAAGTACAAAGTTATCTGAATTGGAGGTGCTCTGCTGCAAAATTGGCCAAAACAAAGTGAGATTGCTAATGTAAGTACGCTAGAATGCTAACAGTTAGCATGAGTCAAGTATGAAGTTATCGGATTCTGAGGTGTTCAGCTGTAAAAATTGGCAAACAAAAAAATAGCATGCTAACAATTAGCATGTGCCATGTACAAAGTTATCTGAATGTGAGATGTTTGGCTGTAAAATTGGCTAAGAAGAAGTTAGCATTTTAGCGTAGTAACAATAGCAATCTATCAGTTAGCATGTGTCAAGTACAAAGTTATCTGAATCGGAGGTGCTCTGCTGCAAAATTGGCCAAAACAAAGTGAGATTGCTAATGTAAGTACGCTAGAATGCTAACAATTAGCATGTGCCATGTACAAAGTTATCTGAATCTGAGATGTTTGGCTGTAAAATTGGCTAAAAAAAAAAAGCATTTTAGCGTAGTAACAATAGCAATCTATCAGTTAGCATGTGTCAAGTACAAAGTTATCTGAATCGGAGGTGCTCTGCTGCAAAATTGGCCAAAACAAAGTGAGATTGCTAATGTAAGTACGCTAGAATGCTAACAGTTAGCATGAGTCAAGTATGAAGTTATCGGATTCTGAGGTGTTTGGCTGTAAAATTGGCAAAACAATTTAGCATTTTAGCGTACTAACAATAGCAATCTATCAGTTAGCATGTGTCAAGTACAAAAGTACAAACTTATCTGAATCTGAGGTGTTTGGCTGTAATGTTGGCTGAAAAAAAGTTAGCATTTTAGCGTACTAACAATAGCAATCTATCAGTTAGCATGTGTCAAGTACAAAGTTATCTGAATCGGAGGTGCTCTGCTGCAAAATTGGCCAAAACAAAGTGAGATTGCTAATGTAAGTACGCTAGAATGCTAACAGTTAGCATGAGTCAAGTATGAAGTTATCGGATTCTGAGGTGTTTGGCTGTAAAATTGGCAAAAAAAATTAGCATTATAGCGTACTAAGATTAGCAATCCAACAGTTCGCATGTGTCAAGTGCAAAGTTATCTGAATCTGAGATGTTTGGCTGTAAAATTGGCAAAAAAAAATTAGCATTTTAGCGTAGTAGCAATAGCAATCTATCAGTTAGCATGTGTCAAGTACAAAGTTATCTGAATCGGAGGTGCTCTGCTGCAAAATTGGCCAAAACAAAGTGAGATTGCTAATGTAAGTACGCTAGAATGCTAACAGTTAGCATGAGTCAAGTATGAAGTTATCGGATTCTGAGGTGTTTGGCTGTAAAATTGGCAAAACAATTTAGCATTTTAGCGTACTAACAATAGCAATCTATCAGTTAGCATGTGTCAAGTACAAACGTACAAACTTATCTGAATCTGAGGTGTTTGGCTGTAATGTTGGCTGAAAAAAAGTTAGCATTTTAGCGTACTAACAATAGCAATCTATCAGTTAGCATGTGTCAAGTACAAAGTTATCTGAATCGGAGGTGCTCTGCTGCAAAATTGGCTAAAAAACAGTGAGATTGCTAATGTTAGTACGCTAGAATGCTAACAGTTAGCATGTGTCAAGTACGAAGTTATCTGAATCTGAGGTGTTCAGCTGCAAAAATTGGCAAGAAAAATTAGCATGCTAACAATTAACATGTGCCATGTACAAAGTTATCTGAATCTGAGATGTTTGGCTGTAAACTTGGCTAAAAAAAATTAGCATTTTAGCGTAGTAGCAATAGCAATCTATCAGTTAGCATGTGTCAAGTACAAAGTTATCTGAATCGGAGGTGCTCTGCTGCAAAATTGGCCAAAACAAAGTGAGATTGCTAATGTAAGTACGCTAGAATGCTAACAGTTAGCATGAGTCAAGTATGAAGTTATCTGAATCTGAGGTGTTCAGCTGCAAAAATTGGCAAAAAAATTAGCATGCTAACAATAAACATGTGCCATGTACAAAGTTATCTGAATCGGAGGTGCTCTGCTGCAAAATTGGCCAAAACAAAGTGAGATTGCTAATGTAAGTACGCTAGAATGCTAACAATTAGCATGTGCCATGTAAAAAGCTATCTGAATCTGAGATGTTTGGCTGTAAAATTGGCAAAAAAAATTTAGCATTTTAGCGTAGTAGCAATAGCAATCTATCAGTTAGCATGTGTCAAGTACAAAGTTATCTGAATCGGAGGTGCTCTGCTGCAAAATTGGCCAAAACAAAGTGAGATTGCTAATGTAAGTACGCTAGAATGCTAACAGTTAGCATGAGTCAAGTATGAAGTTATCGGATTCTGAGGTGTTCAGCTGTAAAAATTGGCAAACAAAAAAATAGCATGCTAACAATTAGCATGTGCCATGTACAAAGTTATCTGAATGTGAGATGTTTGGCTGTAAAATTGGCTAAAAAGAAGTTAGCATTTTAGCGTACTAACAATAGCAATCTATCAGTTAGCATGTGTCAAGTACAAAGTTATCTGAATCTAAGGTGTTCTGCTGCAAAATTGGCAAAACAAAGTTAGATTGCTAATGTTAGTACGCTAGAATGCTAAAAGTTAGCATGAGTCAAGTACGAAGTTATCAATCAATCAATCAATCAATGTTTATTTATATAGCCCTAAATCACAATTATCTGAATCTAAAGTGTTTGGCTGTAAAATGGAAAAAAAAATTGCATGCTAAAATCTAACATTAGCATGCTAACAATTAGCATGTTTCAAGTTCTAAGGCATATGTCTGAGGTGTTAAAAAATGTTAGCAGGATAACAGATAGCATGGGTTAAATACCAAGTCCGATGAGTCTGAGGCGTTCAGCTGAAAAATTGTCCAAAAAAGTTAGCATTCTAGTGTATTAATATTAGCAATCCAACAGTTAGCATGTGTCAAGTACAAAGTTATCTGAATTGGCTAAAACGATTCTTACTTACTAAACCATTTCACGCGCTTTAGCTTCATATTGCCATGAAGCTAGCGTTGTTAGCATGAGCTAATATGCTAACACGTTTACGAGTGTCTTTGTCAGCATTATTAACTTACAACGGCATTCTTTTTGTATTGTTTCAGTTTCGTAAATTCACCAAAACGTCACCGTGGAGTTATCGAGTCGGTTTAGCTGATTGGAGAGCTAGCTTGCGCAGCTAGTGGGTCCATGACGACGACTTCTGTTTTGTTTGATCCTCAGTTTTACTGCCCTGTCACAGCCACCGTTTAGAAACAAATATGGTATGTAAATAAACATTTACAAAATATTTCTGTGTAAATAACTAATTTCCTAAGGGCCTGCAAGTGTCCATGGCGATGGCTTCTGTTTTGTTTGATCCGCCGTTTTACTGCCCTGTCACAGCCACCGTTTAGAAACAAATAAGGTATGTAAATAAACATTTATAAAATATTTATGTGTAAACAACTAATTTCACAAGGGCCTGCAAGTGTCCATGGCGATGGCTTCTGTTTTGTTTGATCCGCCGTTTTACTGCCCTGTCACAGCCACCGTTTAGAAACAAATAAGGTATGTAAATAAACATTTATAAAATAGTTCTGTGTAAACAACTAATTTCACAAGGGCCTGCAAGTGTCCATGGTGATGGCTTCTGTTTTGTTTGATCCGCCGTTTTACTGCCCTGTCACAGCCACCGTTTAGAAACAAATAAGGTATGTAAATAAACATTTATAAAATATTTCTGTGTAAACAACTAATTTCACAAGGGCCTGCAAGTGTCCATGGCGATGGCTTCTGTTTTGTTTGATCTTCTGTTTTACTGCCTTATTACAGACACCGTTTAGACACAGTTAAGGTATGTAAATAAACATTTACAAAATATTTCTGTGTAAACAACTAATTTCACAAGGGCCTGCAAGTGTCCATGGCGATGGCTTCTGTTTTGTTTGATCCGCCGTTTTACTGCCCTGTCACAGCCACCGTTTAGAAACAAATAAGGTATGTAAATAAACATTTATAAAATATTTCTGTGTAAACAACTAATTTCACAAGGGCCTGCAAGTGTCCATGGCGATGGCTTCTGTTTTGTTTGATCCGCCGTTTTACTGCCCTGTTACAGCCACCGTTTAGAAACAAATAAGGTATGTAAATAAACATTTATAAAATATTTCTGTGTAAACAACTAATTTCCCAAGGGCCTGCAAGTGTCCATGGCGATGGCTTCTGTTTTGTTTGATCTCCTGTTTTACTGCCTTGTCACAGACACCGTTTAGACACAATTAAGGTATGTAAATAAACATTTACAAAATATTTATGTGTAAACAACTAATTTCACAAGGGCCTGCAAGTGTCCATGGCGATGGCTTCTGTTTTGTTTGATCTGCTGTTTTACTGCCTTATTACAGACACCGTTTAGACACAGTTAAGGTATGTAAATAAACATTTACAAAATATTTCTGTGTAAACAACTAATTTCCCAAGGGCATGCAAGTGTCCATGGCGATGGCTTCTGTTTTGTTTGATCTGCCGTTTTACTGCCCTGTCACAGCCACCGTTTAGAAATAAATAAGGTATGTAAATAAACATTTATAAAATATTTCTGTGAAAACAACTAATTTCACAAGGGCCTGCAAGTGTCCATGGCGATGGCTTCTGTTTTGTTTGATCTTCTGTTTTACTGCCTTGTTACAGCCACTGTTTAGAAACAAATAAGGTATGTAAATAAACATTTATAAAATATTTCTGTGTAAACAACTAATTTCCCAAGAGCCTGCAAGTGTCCATGGCGATGACTTCTGTTTTGTTTGATCCCCTGTTTTACTGCCTTGTCACAGACACCGTTTAGACACAATTAAGGTATGTAAATAAACATTTACAAAATATTTATGTGTAAACAACTAATTTCACAAGGGCCTGCAAGTGTCCATGGCGATGGCTTCTGTTTTGTTTGATCAGCTGTTTTACTGCCTTATTACAGACACTGTTTAGACACAATTAAGGTATGTAAATAAACATTTACAAAATATTTCTGTGTAAACAACTAATTTCACAAGGGCCTGCAAGTGTCCATGGCGATGGCTTCTGTTTTGTTTGATCCGCCGTTTTACTGCCCTGTCACAGCCACCGTTTAGAAACAAATAAGGTATGTAAATAAACATTTATAAAAAATTTATGTGTAAACAACTAATTTCACAAGGGCCTGCAAGTGTCCATGGCGATGGCTTCTGTTTTGTTTGATCCGCCGTTTTACTGCCTTGTCACAGCCACCGTTTGGAAACAAATAAGGTATGTAAATAAACATGTATAAAATATTTCTGTGTAAACAACTAATTTCACAAGGGCATGCAAGTGTCCATGGCGACGGCTTCTGTTTTGTTTGATCCGCCGTTTTACTGCCCTGTCTCTGACGTATCTGATAATCGCACTTTTACAGCTGCATCCTGATGTTGGAGTCATAAACTTTGATCACTACCATTCGGCGTTATTAAACCAAACCGAACCTCATGGACTGTTTGAGCGGCAAGATGGCCGACTATGTGCGCCATGAAGACGCTCCCCTCCCCTCTCCCGATACATCCCCGCTGTTTGGTTACCGTGCCGACAGCTGAAATTCAATTACCGCGGACCGTGTGATAATCCCAGCCTGCTGATTGGCCGCTGCTGCCCTCCATCACGCAGGACACAGCATGGGGGGTTGAACAAAGGGAGGGAATACAAGAAGAGTCAATTAAAGCATATAGGCCGCGGGTTTGATCCCCTGCAAGCCCCTGGTATCCTCCGGGCTCGGGCTAAAACAAACACGGCGTCCTCTTAAAAAAGGCCGCGCCGTGATCCGCACGTAATCACCGGGGCGGACTCCAGCGCGCACACGGCGGCCAACACACACACACACGGCGTGCATGTGTGTGTTTTCCTTTTCGAAGCCATTAGCCAAATTCCACATCGCCGACGCGCGGCTTGGAGCGGAAAATTGACAGCGAGCGCGAGCGCTAAAGTCCGCTTGGAAAAAAAAAAAAAAAAAAAAAAAAAACAGGAGGACGGGAACCACTTTGGGGGATTTAGGACGTGCAGAAAACACCCGGGACCAAAAATATGACGAGCACGAGCTCGGAAATGACTAGAAAATGACACTGAAATGCTAACGTTAGCATGTGTCGTTTGACTCTGTGAAAATGTGCTGAGAAAACAGTTAGCGTGCTAACAGCTAACATATGTGAAGTACCAATTTATAGGAGTCTGGGGCAAACGGTTGGAAAATTAGCACCAAAAAAATTAGCATGCTAACGTTAGCATGCTACTTTTATCAGGCTCAGGCTAACAGTTACAGTTATACAGCAGAGGTTTACGGCTGCGAAATTAGCTAAAAAAAAAAAGTTTGCATGTTAATGCTAGCATGCTAACAGATAGCATAAGTCACGTACCAAGTTATACGACTCTAAAGTTTATGGCTGTGAAATTAGCCAAGAAAGTTAGCATGCTAACATAAGCATGCTACTTTTATCAGGCTAACAGTTACAGTTATACGACTGACATTTACAGCTGCGAAATTAGCTAAAAAAAAAAAAGTTTGCATGTTAATGCTAGCATGCTAACAGATAGCATAAGTCACGCACCAAGTTATATGACTCTAAAGTTTATGGCTGTGAAATTAGCTAAGAAAGTTAGCATGCTAACATAAGCATGCTACTTTTATCAGGCTAACAGTTACAGTTATATGACTGACATTTACAGCTGCGAAATTAGCTAAAAAAAAAAAGTTTGCATGTTAATGCTAGCATGCTAACAGATAGTATAAGTCACGCACCAAGTTATATGACTCTAAAGTTTATGGCTGTGAAATGAGCCAAGAAAGTTAGCATGCTAACATAAGCATGCTACTTTTATCAGGCTAACAGTTACAGTTATACGACTGACATTTACAGCTGCGAAATTAGCTAAAAAAAAAAAAGTTTGCATGTTAATGCTAGCATGCTAACAGATAGCATAAGTCACGCACCAAGTTATATGACTCTAAAGTTTATGGCTGTGAAATTAGCCAAGAAAGTTAGCATGCTAACATAAGCATGCTACTTTTATCAGGCTAACAGTTACAGTTATATGACTGACATTTACAGCTGCGAAATTAGCTAAAAAAAAAAAGTTTGCATGTTAATGCTAGCATGCTAACAGATAGTATAAGTCACGCACCAAGTTATATGACTCTAAAGTTTATGGCTGTGAAATTAGCTAAGAATGTTAGCATGCTACTTTAATCAGGGTAACAGTTACAGTAATACAACTGAAATTTATGGCTGCGAAATTAGCTAAAAAATGTTGTTGCATGTTAATGCTAGCATGCTAACAGATAGCATAAGTCACGTTCCGAATTATATGACTCTAAAGTTTAGGGCTGTGACATTAGCTGAGAAAGTTAGCATGCTAATGTAAGCATGCTAGTTTTATCAGGCTAACAGTTACAGTTATACGACTGAGATCTACGGCTGCGAAATTAGCTAAAAAAAAATGTTGTATGTTAATGCTAGCATGCTAACAGATAGCATGAGTCACGTACCAAGTTATATGACTCTAAAGTTTATGGCTGTGAAATTAGCTAAGAAAGTTAGCATGCTAACGTAAGCATGCTAACTTTATCAGGCTAACAGTTACAGTTATACGACTGAGGTTTACGGCTGCGAAATTAGCTAAAAAAAAAAGGTTGCATGTTAATGCTAGCATGCTAACAGATAGCATAAGTCACGCACCAAGTTATATGACTCTAAAGTTTATGGCTGTGAAATTAGCTAAGAATGTTAGCATGCTACTTTAATCAGGGTAACAGTTACAGTAATACAACTGAAATTTATGGCTGCGAAATTAGCTAAAAAATGTTTTTGCATGTTAATGCTAGCATGCTAACAGATAGCATAAGTCACGTTCCGAATTATATGACTCTAAAGTTTAGGGCTGTGACATTAGCTGAGAAAGTTAGCATGCTAATGTAAGCATGCTAGTTTTATCAGGCTAACAGTTACAGTTATACGACTGAGATCTACGGCTGCGAAATTAGCTAAAAAAAAAAGTTGTATGTTAATGCTAGCATGCTAACAGATAGCATGAGTCACATACCGAGTTATATGACTCTAAAGTTTATGGCTGTGAAATTAGCTAAGAAAGTTAGCATGCTAACTTAAGCATGCTAACTTTATCAGACTAACAGTTACAGTTATACGACTGAGGTTTACGGCTGTGAAATTAGCTAAAAAAAAAGGTTGCATGTTAATGCTAGCATGCTAACAGATAGCATGAGTCACATTCCGAGTTATATGACTCTAAAGTTTATGGCTGTGAAATTAGCTAAGAAATTTAGCATGCCAACGTGAGCATGCTAACAGTTAGCATAAGTCACGTAGCGAGTTGTACGATTTTTGACACGATCTTGCGCTCGTTCCTAAACACATAACTGGACATCAAAAGATTCACTTTTTCAAAATAAAAGCAAAAGTGCATCCAATATTGATTTGTATACTTTCTGAACATTTTACTTTCCTTTTTTTTTGACGCACTGCCTTCAGAAGAGTCGGCCTCACGCTCGAGAGACGCCAAAACAAAAGCTTCGTATTTTTTCCGACACGTACGTAACCGAGAAACCGCCTGTAGGTTAGCCTTCTCGCCACTAGGGGGCGCACTGTGACCAATGACCAAGTCCTCCACCATGCTCTTATTTACCAGGACAAGAAAGGTGTCGCCGTAGCAATAACTAAAACTATAACTACTAAAAGTATCCGACGCGCTTGAAAAAGTAAACAGAATGCAAAAATGGTTGTGGCGTTGTTGGAGCAGCCGCTTGATGCTATTTGACAACATGGCCTTTATTTTAATCTCATTATGTCATCTGGTATCCAAAGTAATAAAGGGCCGGCTGGATGTCGTAACGAGCATGAGGATGGATGTGCGTTGCGCCTCATTATGATGATGTTTTTATTCCGCTTCTTACACCACCATGCAGGAATCTGCACCAGGGAGCTCTGTGTGACAGCGGGACTTCAAAATAAAAGACATTGTCACTTTTCATAAAGTCCCTGCATATCTCACCAGGTCCAGTCTCCATAGGGCAGGGGTGTCCAAAGCACATTCTAGAAATAATATTAAAGAAAATAATCATTAAAAAAGTGGAATAAGGTGAAATGTAACAACAAAAAGCTGTCATGTCAGCTGTTTTTTTTCTTCTTTAAAAATGTCAGAGCTCAAAAAATAATAATGAATCAAAATCAATGTTGTTATAAATGATTGACCTACGTTTGTATTTAAGGCTCCAATTACTTCACGTAGATTATTCCACTTTAAAAAATGGGGGTATAATATTGCATATTTTGTGTTTTTCCCGTGTAAAACTAAGTGTTTTACATTTGTGTAGCCCATCCATCCATCCATTTTCTACCGCTTATCCCTTATGGGGTCGCGGGGGGTGCTGGAGCCTATCTCAGCTACAATCGGGCGGAAGGCGGGGTACACCCTGGACAAGTCGCCACCTCATCGCAGGGCCAACACAGATAGACAGACAACATTCACACTCACATTCACACACTAGGGACCATTTAGTGTTGCCAATCAACCTATCCCCAGGTGCATGTCTTTGGAGGTGGGAGGAAGCCGGAGTACCCGGAGGGAACCCACGCAGTCACGGGGAGAACATGCAAACTCCACACAGAAAGACCCCGAGCGCAGGATCGAACCCAGGACCTTCGTATTGTGAGGCAGACGCACTAACCCCTCTGCCACCGTGCTGCCCATTTGTGTAGCCCTTGTCCTTTATAGTGGACATGTGTGTAGCCCTTGTCCTTTAAAGTGGACATTTGTGTAAAAGGTGTCCTGTACAGTGGACATTTGTGTAGCCGGTGTCCTCTACAGTGGACATTTGTGTAGCCGGTGTCCTCTACATTGGACATTTGTGTAGCCCTTGTCCTTTATAGTGGACATTTGTGTAGCCCTTGTCCTTTATAGCAGACATTAGTGTAAAAGGTGTCCTGTACAGTGGACATTTGTGTAGCCGGTGTCCTCTACAGTGGACATTTGTGTAGCCGGTGTCCTCTACATTGGACATTTGTGTAGCCCTTGTCCTTTATAGTGGACATTTGTGAAGTATGTGTCCTCTACAGTGGACATTTGTGGAGTATGTCTCCTCTATAGTGGACATTTGTGGAGCCAGCGCCCTTTATAGTGGACATGTGTGGAGTATGTGTCCTCTATAGAGGACATTTGTGTAGCAGGTGTCCTCTACAGTGGACATTTGTGTAGCCGGTGTCCTCTACATTGGACATTTGTGTAGCCCTTGTCCTTTATAGTGGACATTTGTGAAGTATGTGTCCTCTACAGTGGACATGTGTGGAGTATGTCTCCTCTATAGTGGACATTTTTGGAGCCAGCGCCCTTTATAGTGGACATGTGTGGACTATGTGTCCTCTATAGAGGACATTTGTGGAGTATGTGTCCTCTATAGAGGACATTTGTGTAGCAGGTGTCCTCTACAGTGGACATTTGTGTAGCCGGTGTCCTCTACATTGGACATTTGTGTAGCCCTTGTCCTTTATAGTGGACATTTGTGAAGTATGTGTCCTCTACAGTGGACATGTGTGGAGTATGTCTCCTCTATAGTGGACATTTGTGGAGCCAGCGCCCTTTATAGTGGACATGTGTGGACTATGTGTCCTCTATAGAGGACATTTGTGGAGTATGTGTCCTCTACAGTGGACATTTGTGGAGTATGTCTCCTCTATAGTGGACATTTGTGGAGCCAGCGCCCTTTATAGTGGACATGTGTGGAGTATGTGTCCTCTATAGAGGACATTTGTGGAGTATGTGTCCTCTACAGTGGACATTTGTGGAGTATGTGTCCCCTATAGAGGACATTTGTGGAGTATGTGTCCTCTACAGTGGACATTTGTGGATTATGTGTCCTCTACAGTGGATATTTGTGGAGTATGTGTCCTCTATAGTGGACATTTGTGGAGTATGCCTCCTCTATAGTGGACATTTGTGGAGCCAGCGCCCTTTATAGTGGACATGTGTGGAGTATGTGTCCTCTATAGAGGATATTTGTGGAGTATGTGTCCTCTACAGTGGACATTTGTGTAGCCGGTGTCCTCTACAGTGGACATTTGTGTAGCCGGTGTCCTCTACATTGGACATTTGTGTAGCCCTTGTCCTCTACAGTGGACATTTGTGGAGTATGTGTCCTCTATAGAGGACATTTGTGGAGTATGTGTCCTCTACAGTGGACATTTGTGGAGTATGTGTCCTCTATAGTAGACATTTGTGGAGTATGTCTCCTCTATAGTGGACATTTGTGGAGCCAGCGTCCTTTATAGTGGACATTTGTGGAGTATGTGTCCTCTACAGTGGACATTTGTGGAGCCAGCGCCCTTTATAGTGGACATGTGTGGAGTATGTGTCCTCTATAGAGGACATTTGTGGAGTATGCGTCCTCTACAGTGGACATTTGTGTAGCCGGTGTCCTCTACAGTGGACATTTGTGTAGCCGGTGTCCTCTACATTGGACATTTGTGTAGCCCTTGTCCTTTATAGTGGACATTTGTGAAGTAAGCGTCCTCTACAGTGGACATTTGTGGAGTATGTCTCCTCTATAGTGGACATTTGTGGAGTATGTCTCCTCTATAGTGGACATTTGTGGAGTATGTGTCCTCTACAGTGGACATTTGTGGAGTATGTGTCCTCTATAGAGGACATTTGTGGAGTATGTGTCCTCTACAGTGGACATTTGTGGAGTATGTGTCCTCTATAGTAGACATTTGTGGAGTATGTCTCCGCTATAGTGGACATTTGTGGAGTATGTGTCCTCTACAGTGGACATTTGTGGAGTATGTGTCCTCTATAGTGGACATTTGTGGAGTATGTGTCCTCTACAATGGACATTTGTGGATTATGTGTCCTCTACAGTGGACATTTGTGGAGTATGTGTCCTCTATAGTTGACATTTGTGGAGTATGTGTCCTCTACAATGGACATTTGTGGATTATGTGTCCTCTACAGTGGACATTTGTGGAGTATGTGTCCTCTATAGTGGACATTTGTGGAGTATGTCTCCTCTATAGTGGACATTTGTGGAGCCAGCGCCCTTTATAGTGGACATGTGTGGAGTATGTGTCCTCTATAGAGGACATTTGTGGAGTATGTGTCCTCTACAGTGGACATTTGTGTAGCCGGTGTCCTCTACAGTGGACATTTGTGTAGCCGGTGTCCTCTACATTGGACATTTGTGTAGCCCTTGTCCTTTATAGTGGACATTTGTGAAGTATGTGTCCTCTACAGTGGACATTTGTGGAGTATGTCTCCTCTATAGTGGACATTTGTGGAGTATGTCTCCTCTATAGTGGACATTTGTGGAGTATGTGTCCTCTACAGTGGACATTTGTGGAGTATGTGTCCTCTATAGAGGACATTTGTGGAGTATGTGTCCTCTACAATGGACATTTGTGGAGTATGTGTCCTCTATAGTAGACATTTGTGGAGTATGTCTCCTCTATAGTGGACATTTGTGGAGCCAGCGCCCTTTATAGTGGACATGTGTGGAGTATGTGTCCTCTATAGAGGACATTTGTGGAGTATGTGTCCTCTACAGTGGACATTTGTGGAGCCAGTGCCCTTTATAGTGGACATGTGTGGAGTATGTGTCCTCTATTGAGGACATTTGTGGAGTATGCGTCCTCTACAGTGGACATTTGTGGAGCCAGCGCCCTTTATAGTGGACATGTGTGGAGTATGTGTCCTCTATAGAGGACATTTGTGGAGTATGTGTCCTCTACAGTGGACATTTGTGTAGCTGGTGTCCTCTACAGTGGACATTTGTGTAGCCGGTGTCCTCTACATTGGACATTTGTGTAGCCCTTGTCCTTTATAGTGGACATTTGTGAAGTATGTGTCCTCTACAGTGGACATTTGTGGAGTATGTCTCCTCTATAGTGGACATTTGTGGAGTATGTCTCCTCTATAGTGGACATTTGTGGAGTATGTGTCCTCTACAGTGGACATTTGTGGATTATGTGTCCTCTATAGTGGACATTTGTGGAGTATTTGTCCTCTACAGTGGACATTTGTGGATTATGTGTCCTCTACAGTGGACATTTGTGGAATATGTGTCCTCTACAGTGGACATTTGTGTAGCCGGTGTCCTCTACAGTGGACATTTGTGTAGCCCTTGTCCTTTATAGTGGACATTTGTGAAGTATGTGTGCTCTACAGTGGACATTTGTGGAGGCAGCGCCCTCTATAGTGGACATGTGTGGAGTATGTGTCCTCTACAGTGGACATTTATGGAGTATGTGTCCTCTCCAGTGGACATTGGTGGAATATGTGTCCTCTACAGTGGACATTTGTGGAGTATTTGTCCTCTACAGTGGACATTTGTGTAGCCGGTGTCCTCTACAGTGGACATGTGTGTAGCCCTTGTCCTTTATAGTGGACATTTGTGAAGTATGTGTCCTCTACAGTGGACATTTGTGGAGTATGTGTCCTCTACAGTGGACCTTTGTGGAGTATTTGTCCTCTACAGTGGACATTTGTGGAGTATGTGTCTTCTACAGTGGACATTTGTGTAATATGTGTCCTCTACAGTGGACATTTGTGAAGTATGTGTCCTCTACAGTGGACATTTGTGGAGTATGTGTCCTCTACAGAGGACATTTGTGGAGTATGTGTCTTCTACAGTGGACATTTGTGGAATATGTGTCCTCTACAGTGGACATTTGTGCAGTATGTGTCCTCTACAGTGGACATGTGTGGAGTATGTCTCCTCTATAGTGAACATTTGTGTAGCCGGTGTCCTCTACAGTGGACATTTATGGAGTATGTGTCCTCTACAGTGGACATTGGTGGAATATGTGTCCTCTACAGTGGACATTTGTGGAGTATGTGTCCTCTAAAGTGGACATTTGTGTAGCCCAGGGGTCACCAACCTTTTTGAAACCAAGGGCTACTTCTTGGGTACTGATTAATGCGAAGGGCTACCAGTTTGATACACACTTAAATAAATTGCCAGAAATAGCCAATTTGCTCAATTTACCTTTAACTCTATGTTATTATTAATAATTAATGATATTTACACTTAATTGAACGGTTTAAAAGAGGAGAAAACACGAAAAAAATTACAATTAAATTTTTAAACATAGTTTATCTTCAATTTCGACACTTTAAAATTCAAAATTCAACCGAAAAAAAGAAGAGAAAAACTAGCTAATTCAAATCTTTTTGAAAAAATTTAAAAAAAGAATTTATGGAACATCATTAGTAATTTTTCCTGATTAAGATTCATTTTAGAATTTTGATGACATATTTTAAATAGGTTAAAATCCAATCTGCACTTTGTTAGAATATATAACAAATTGGACCAAGCTATATTTCTAACAAAGACAAATCATTATTTCTTCTAGATTTTCCAGAACAAAAATTTTAAAAGAAATTCAAAAGACTTTGAAATAAGATTTAAATTTGATTCTACAGATTTTCAAGAATAGTTTTTTTTGAATTTTAATCATAATAAGTTTGAAGAAATATTTCACAAATATTCTTCGTCGAAAAATCAGAAGCTAAAATGAAGAATTAAATTAAAATGTATTTTTTATTCTTTACAATAAAAAAAAAAAATTTACTTTAACATTGATTTAAATTGTCAGGAAAGAAGAGGAAGGAATTTAAAAGGTAAAAAGGTATATGTGTTTAAAAATCCTAAAATCATTTTTAAGGTTGTATTTTTTCTCTAAAATTGTCTTTCTGAAAGTTATAAGAAGCAAAGTAAAAAAATTAATGAATTTATTTAAACAAGTGAAGACCAAGTCTTTAAAATATTTTCTTGGATTTTCAAATTCTATTTGAGTTTTGTCTCTCTTAGAATTAAAAATGTCGAGCAAAGCGAGACCAGCTTGCTAGTAAATAAATACAATTTAAAAAATAGAGGCAGCTCACTGGTAAGTGCTGCTATTTGAGCTATTTTTAGAACAGGCCAGCGGGCTACTCATCTGGTCCTTACGGGCTACCTGGTGCCCGCGGGCACCGCGTTGGTGACCTCTGGTGTAGCCGGTGTCCTCTACAGTGGACATTTGTGTAGCCCGTGTCCTTTATAGTGGACATTTGTGAAGTATGTGTCCTCTACAGTGGACATTTGTGGAGTATGGATCCTCTACAGTGGACATTTGTGGAGTATTTGTCCTCTACAGTGGACATTTGTGAAGTATGTGTCCTCTACAGTGGACATTTGTGGAGTATTTGTCCTCTACAGTGGACATTTGTGGAGTATGTCTCCTCTATAGTGAACATTTGTGTAGCCGGTGTCCTCTACAGTGGACATTTGTGTAGCCCTTGTCCTTTATAGTGGACATTTGTGAAGCATGTGTCCTCTACAGTGGACATTTGTGGAGTATGGGTCCTCTACAGTGGACATGTGTGGAGTATTTGTCCTCTACAGTGGACATTTGTGAAGTATGTGTCCTCTACAGTGGACATTTGTGGAGTATGGGTCCTCTACAGTGGACATGTGTGGAGTATGTGTCCTCTACAGTGGACATTTGTGGAGTATGTGTCCTCTACAGTGGACATTTGTGGAGTATTTGTCCTCTACAGTGGACATGTGTGGAGTATTTGTCCTCTACAGTGGACATTTGTGAAGTACGTGTCCTCTACAGTGGACATTTGTGGAGAATGTCTCCTCTATAGTGAACATTTGTGTAGCCGGTGTCCTCTACAGTGGACATTTGTGTAGCCCTTGTCCTTTATAGTGGACATTTGTGAAGTATGTGTCCTCTACAGTGGACATTTGTGGAGTATGGGTCCTCTACAGTGGACATTTGTGGAGTATTTGTCCTCTACAGTGGACATTTGTGAAGTATGTGTCCTCTACAGTGGACATTTGTGGAGTACGTGTCCTCTACAGTGGACATTTGTGGAGTATGTCTCCTCTATAGTGAACATTTGTGTAGCCGGTGTCCTCTACAGTGGACATTTGTGTAGCCCTTGTCCTTTATAGTGGACATTTGTGAAGTATGTGTCCTCTACAGTGGACATTTGTGGAGTATGGGTCCTCTACAGTGGACATGTGTGGAGTATGTGTCCTCTACAGTGGACATTTGTGGAGTATTTGTCCTCTACAGTGGACATTTGTGGAGTATGTCTCCTCTATAGTGAACATTTGTGTAGCCGGTGTCCTCTACAGTGGACATTTGTGTAGCCCTTGTCCTTTATAGTGGACATTTGTGAAGTATGTGTCCTCTACAGTGGACATTTGTGGAGTATGAGTCCTCTACAGTGGACATGTGTGGAGTATTTGTCCTCTACAGTGGACATTTGTGAAGTATGTGTCCTCTACAGTGGACATTTGGATAGTATGTGTCCTCTACAGTGGACATTTGTGGAGTATTTGTCCTCTACAGTGGACATTTGTGAAGTATGTGTCCTCTACAGTGGACATTTGTGAAGTACGTGTCCTCTACAGCGGACATTTGTGGAGTATGTGTCCTCTATAGTGAACATTTGTGTAGCCGGTGTCCTCTACAGTGGACATTTGTGTAGCCCTTGTCCTTTATAGTGGACATTTGTGAAGTATGTGTCCTCTACAGTGGACATTTGTGGAGTATGGGTCCTCTACAGTGGACATGTGTGGAGTATTTGTCCTCTACAGTGGACATTTGTGAAGTATGTGTCCTCTACAGTGGACATTTGTGGAATATTTGTCGTCTACAGTGGACATTTTTGAAGTACGTGTCCTCTACAGTGGACATTTGTGGAGTATGTCTCCTCTATAGTAAACATTTGTGTAGCCGGTGTCCTCTACAGTGGACATTTGTGGAGTATGGGTCCTCTACAGTGGACATTCGTGGAGTATTTGTCCTCTACAGTGGACATTTGTGAAGTATGTGTCCTCTACAGTGGACATTTGTGGAGTATTTGTCCTCTACAGTGGACACTTGTGAAGTACGTGTCCTCTACAGTGGACATTTGTGGAGTATGTCTCCTCTACAGTGGACATTTGTGTAGCCCTTGTCCTTTATATATATATATATATATATATATATATATATATATATATATATATATATATATATATATATATATATATATATATATATATATATATATATATATATATATATATATATATATATATATATATATATACATATAATAGAATGTTGTGTATATGTGTATAGTTAAAAATATAACTATATATGAATATAATAGAATAATATTTATATGTGTATAGTTGAAAATATAACTATATATTAATATACTACAATAATATGTATATTTGTATAGTTGAAAATATAACTATATATGAATATAGTAGATTGATAAATATATATATGTATAGTTGAAAATATAAATATATATGAATATAATAGAATAATTAATATGTATATATGTATAGTTGAAAATAGAACTATATAATAGAATGCTAAATATATATTTGTATAGTTGCATGACTGGGGTGATTAAATGTGCAGAGAAGAGCCAACTTCCCCTCTTCTGCTCCTCCCTCTGTCTCTCTTTTCACGCCCCCTCCCTCCCTCTCTCTCTCCCTCTCTCTCGTCGGGGGGACGGACTCGTCATTGACGGCAACATCTCCAGACGGCAGCCAGGAGGAGCGAGAAGGATGCTGCGCTGACATCGCTCCTCTGCTCTCAACCACCTGGACTCTCCACTGGATCTTCTCTGCTTGTGGACTGTGGATCTTCTCACACCTGGCTAGTGTTTTCCTTTTGGCTATTTTCTCACCGGGAGGATTTTTTTATTTTTTTTTGGTGGAGCGCCCTGGACTCTTGGAGGTAAGCAGCACTTGGTGGTGTGGAATGGTCCTGGGTCCTTGGTGACTATTGAGAGGATGACATCAGGAGACAGATGGAGCCTAATTGTCTCGCAGAGGCGAGTGTGTGTGTGAGTGTGTGTGAGTGTGTGTGAGTGAGTGTGTGTGTGCAACTTTCCCCCCCTCCCCAATATCCTCCATGAGAACCGGTGTCCTCTGCAGTGGACGTTTGTCTCGTGCACCCCAGTGTTCTCCGGTGAGGAACGTAGCAGAACCATCCCTTCTGGGGAGGTTCTTGATGAAAGGTGCAATTGTTGCACAGGGTGAAGCGGCGAAAGATGGAGGACGGGGGTCTCCTCCTCCACGCTGGAGATGCTTTCTGCAGCTGTAGACGTCCTGAGGGAAGCATCTCGCCAACAATACTTCATGTCAAACTCCTGCGGTTACCTCAAGGAAAAAAAAGGAGGAAAAAAAAAAGGAAAAAAGGAGGGGTGCTGTGAGTAATTACTAGGCACGGGCTTTTATTTTGGTGAGCTGCTTGTGGTTTTGCTCCTTTTTATGTTTGCCTTCTTCAAAGTTGCAGTCGTGGCTTTTCTCCCTCCTTGCGTGCACATTTCATCACTTCATGACCTCGCTCTCCTCTCTGCTTGACTCCTCTTCCTTAGGAGGGAAAAGACAGGTTTTTTGGGTTTTTTTTGGGGGGGGCACTTGTGTTGGTTGAACACCAAGCTCTGTTGTGCTGGAAGTCATTGTTGATGTCGTGTGTGTGTGTGTGTCTGTGTGTGTGTGTGTGTCTGCGAGCGCGCCGCACTAAACGCAGCTTCTGCTTGGATTCAGTTGTGATGCGCCCAAATCTGCAAGCTGCTGCTCGCTGGCGACAAAATCCACACACACATTGTGGTTTTATGCGAGCTCCCTCTAGCAGGGATGTTCATCTCGGGAAGCTGCACTTTCTGATCGTGTTGTTCAATCCATACCAATATAGATCCTCCTGGAGGGCCATTGTCCTCTGGAGTGGACATTTGTGTCCTCTACAGGCAACATGTACGTCGCCGGTGTGCTCTACAGTGGACATTTGTGTAGCCCTTGTCCTTTATAGTGGACATTTGTGTAGCCTGTGTCCTCTACAGTGGACATTTGTGTAGCCCTTGTCCTTTATAGTGGACATTTGTGTAGCCTGTGTCCTCTACAGTGGACATTTGTGTAGCCCTTGTCCTTTATAGTGGATATTTGTGTAGCCTGTGTCCTCTACAGTGGACATTTGTGTAGCCCTTGTCCTTTATAGTGGACATTTGTGTAGCCTGTGTCCTCTACAGTGGACATTTGTGTAGCCTGTGTCCTCTACAGTGGACATTTGTGGGGACCGTGTCCGTTAAAGTGGACATTTGTCGAGACAATGTCCTCTATAGCGGACATTTGTGTAGCCAGTGTGCTCTACAGTGGACATTTGTGTAGCTCTTGTCCTTTATAGTGGACATTTGTGTAGCCTGTGTCCTCTACAGTGGACATTTGTGGGGACCGTGTCCGTTAAAGTGGACATTTGTCGAGACAATGTCCTCTATAGCGGACATTTGTGAAGCCAGTGTGCTCTACAGTGGACATTTGTGTAGCCCTGGTCCTTTATAGTGGACATTTGTGTAGCCTGTGTCCTCTACAGTGGACATTTGTGGGGACCGTGTCCGTTAAAGTGAACATTTGTCGAGACAATGTCCTCTATAGCGGACATTTGTGTAACCAGTGTGCTCTACAGTGGACAATTGTGTAGCCCTGGTCCTTTATAGTGGACATTTGTGTAGCCTGTGTCCTCTACAGTGGACATTTGTGTACTCTGTGTCCTCTACAGTGGACATTTGTGGGGACCGTGTCCGTTAAAGTGGACATTTGTCGAGACAATGTCCTCTATAGCGGACATTTGTGTAGCCAGTGGGCTCTACAGTGGACATTTGTGTAGCCCTGGTCCTTTATAGTGGACATTTGTGTAGCCTGTGTCCTCTACAGTGGACATTTGTGTACTCTGTGTCCTCTACAGTGGACATTTGTGGGGACCGTGTCCGTTAAAGTGGACATTTGTCGAGACAATGTCCTCTATAGCGGACATTTGTGTAGCCAGTGTGCTCTACAGTGGACATTTGTGTAGCCTGTGTCCTCTACAGTGGACATTTGTGTACTCTGTGTCCTCTACAGTGGACATTTGTGGGGACCGTGTCCTTTGAAGTGGACATTTGTTGAGACAATGTCCTTTAAAGTGTCTCGCTAGTGTTCTCTACAGGCAACATGTACGTCGCCGTGTGCTCTACAGTGGACATTTGTGTAGCCCTTGTCCTTTATAGTGGACATGTGTGTAGCCTGTGTCCTCTACAGTGGACAGTTGTGTACCCGGTGTCCTCTACAGTGGACATTTGTGAAGCCAGTGCCCTCTATAGTGGACATTTGTGGAGTATGTGTCCTCTACAGTGGACATTTGTGGAGTGTGTGTCCTCTACAGTGGACATTTGTGGAGTATGTGTCCTCTACAGTGGACATTTGTGGAGTATGTGTCCTCTACAGTGGACATTTGTGGAGTATGTGTCCTCTACAGTGGACATTTGTGGAGTATGTGTCCTCTACAGTGGACATTTGTGGAGTATGTGTCCTCTATAGTGGACATTTGTGGAGTATGTGTCCTTTACAGTGGACATTTGTGGAGCTAGCGTCCTCTACAGTGGACATTTGTGGAGCTAGCATCCTCTATAGTTGACATTTGTGGAGCCTGTGTCCTCTACAGTGGACATTTGTGTACCCAGTGTCCTCTACAGTGGACAGTTGTTCACCCGGTGTCCTCTACAGTGGACATTTGTGAAGCCAGTGCCCTCTATAGTGGACATTTGTGGAGTATGTGTCCTCTACAGTGGACATTTGTGGAGTATGTGTCCTCTACAGAGGACATTTGTGTAGCCTGTGTCCTCTACATTTGTGTAGACAGTGTCCTCTATAGCGGACATTTGTGTAGCCGGTGTCCTATACAGTGGACATTTGTGTAGCCGGTGTCCTATACAGTGGACATTTGTGTAGCCGGTGTCCTCTACAGTGGACATTTGTGTAGCTCTTGTCCTTTATAGTGGATATTTGTGAAGTATGTGTCTTCTACAGTGGACATTTGTGGAGAATTTGTCCTCTACAGTGGACATTTGTGGAGTATGTGTCCTCTACAGTGGACATTTGTGGAGAATTTGTCCTCTACAGTGGACATTTGTGGAGTATGTGTCCTCTACAGTGGACATTTGTGGAGCTAGCGTCCTCTACAGTGGACATTTGTGGAGCTAGCATCCTCTATAGTTGACATTTGTGGAGCCTGTGTCCTCTATAGTGGACATTTGTTTACCCAGTGTCCTCTACAGTGGACAGTTGTTCACCCGGTGTCCTCTACAGTGGACATTTGTGAAGCCAGTGCCCTCTATAGTGGACATTTGTGGAGTATGTGTCCTCTACAGTGGACATTTGTGGAGTATGTGTCCTCTACAGAGGACATTTGTGTAGCCTGTGTCCTCTACATTTGTGTAGACAGTGTCCTCTATAGCGGACATTTGTGTAGCCGGTGTCCTATACAGTGGACATTTGTGTAGCCGGTGTCCTCTACAGTGGACATTTGTGTAGCTCTTGTCCTTTATAGTGGATATTTGTGAAGTATGTGTCTTCTACAGTGGACATTTGTGGAGAATTTGTCCTCTACAGTGGACATTTGTGGAGTATGTGTCCTCTACAGTGGACATTTGTGTAGCCTGTGTCCTCTACATTTGTGTAGACAGTGTCCTTTATAGCGGACATTTGTGTAGCTGGTGTCCTATACAGTGGACATTTGTGTAGCCCTTGTCCTTTATAGTGGATATTTGTGAAGTATGTGTCCTTTACAGTGGACATTTGTGGAGAATTTGTCCTCTACAGTGGACATTTGTGGAGAATTTGTCCTCTACAGTGGACATTTGTGTAGCCCTTGTCCTTTATAGTGGATATTTGTGAAGTATGTGTCCTTTACAGTGGACATTTGTGGACAATTTTTCCTCTACAGTGGACATTTGTGGAGAATTTGTCCTCTACAGTGGACATTTGTGGAGAATTTGTCCTCTACAGTGGACATTTGTGGAGTATGTGTCCTCTACAGTGGACATTTGTGGAGTATGTGTCCTCTACAGTGGACATTGTGGAGCTAGCGTCCTCTGTAGTGGACACGCGCCAAGGTGTGAAATACGTAAGATGAAATCGGCCACAGAGAAATGTCCACTACAGAGGACACTGGCTCTCACTTTTGCACGGGGCCATACCCAAATCCAGCAATTAGACACCCCCCCCCCCCCCCATCCCCCCAAGCTCCAGCCCCTCCCTCTCCTCTTTGAGGTCTTCTCCGCTGACACTTGGTACTTTCCACTGCGAAAGCGGCGCAGCTGAAGACTCGTTCAAAGATGGCGTCTAGTGCGCTTCCTCCAAGCCCCGCCCACTGGAGCCACTTGAAAGTGGCCGCGTGAGCTTTGAGGAGGACGAGCGCTTCATTTATAACGCCGTGATCGCCGTATTTATATTTCAACGGGCGCCAGCTGCCGCTCCTCACCGGGAGAGAGCGAGAGGTTCCGGTGAGGGAGAGGAGGGCGAGGCGGAGGCGGAGGCGGAGGCAAAGGCGGAGGAGTCATTCCGCGCGCGACAACAGAGGGAGCTGTTGGCCTTCGCTGCAGCACAACATCTGCACTTTCATTTTCTCCCCCGTCTTACCTAAAAGCTGCTGCTCCTCCCCGGAGGGCTGCACTCAGAGATGGAGGTCCTCGGTCTCCCCGGGGACACCAGATTTAATCTGACACACAAGTCCAGCCTGCACAAGACCGGCTTCTGTTCCCTCCTAGACTGAGAGGGGGGGGGAGGGAACACAAGGGGGACTTCTACCTTTTTGCCCTCGTGACACATTCTTCAACCTGTCTCTCTCGCTCTCGTCCACACTTTGTCCCTTTCCCTCAATGAAGACATGTAATAATCGTCTTGATTATGAGAGGAATCAGACGGGAGTGTGAGGTGTGGAATGAGTGGCGCTGACCTGCGGTCCTGGAACACCACCCTGACGCCTCGGTCTGCTCCTGATCCCAAGTCCCTTCTGGTGTGGTCTGGAAGTCCATTTAGGTGTGGACCTGGAAGCAAACACCCCACTTTTAATCCCGGGCTTCCCCGACACAACAGGAGAGTCACAGCATTGCACCTCAGTCAAAATCTTGGCTGAATGATAATGTCGCGTAAAGTATCGATACTTCGATACCAAGTCGATGAAAATGCACAACTAATACTTTAATACCTGCTTTTTGCAGTATCGTCAGTACCGAATACTGTACAACACTTTAATGAGTAAGGGTACAAATCTTTGTAGCTATATTTAGCGAGTAGAGGTACATATTTGTAGCTATATTTAGTGAGTAGGGGTACATATTTGTAGCTATATTTAGTGAGTATGGGTACATGTTTGTAGCTATATTTAGTGAGTAAAAGTACATATTTGTAGCTATATTTAGTGAGTAGAGGTACATATTTGTAGCTATATTTAGTGAGTAGACGTACATATTTGTAGCTATATTTAGTGAGTAGGAGTACATATTTGTAGCTATATTTAGTGAGTAGAAGTACATATTTGTAGCTATATTTAGTGAGTAGAGGTACATATTTGTAGCTATATTTAGTGAGTAGAAGTACATATTTGTAGCTATATTTAGTGAGTAGAGGTACATATTTGTAGCTATATTTAGTGAGTAGAGGTACATATTTGTAACTATATTTAGTGAGTAGAAGTACATATTTGTAGCTATATTTAGTGAGTAGAGGTACATATTTGTAGCTATATTTAGTGAGTAGACGTACATATTTGTAGCTATATTTAGTGAGTAGACGTACATATTTGTAGCTATATATAGTGAGTAGAAATACATATTTGTAGCTATATTTATGAGTAGGGGTACATATTTGTAACTATATTAAGCAAGTAGGGGTACATATTTGTAGCTATATTTAGTGAGTAGGGGTACATATTTGTAGCTATATTTAGCGAGTAGGGGTACATATTTGTAGCTATATTTAGCAAGTAGAAGTACATATTTGTAGCTATATTTAGCGAGTAGGGGTACATATTTGTAGCTATATTTAGTGAGTAGAAGTACATATTTGTAGCTATATTTAGTGAGTAGAGGTACATATTTGTAGCTATATTTAGTGAGTAGAGGTACATATTTGTAACTATATTTAGTGAGTAGAAGTACATATTTGTAGCTATATTTAGTGAGTAGAGGTACATATTTGTAGCTATATTTAGTGAGTAGACGTACATATTTGTAGCTATATATAGTGAGTAGAAATACATATTTGTAGCTATATTTATGAGTAGGGGTACATATTTGTAACTATATTAAGCAAGTAGGGGTACATATTTGTAGCTATATTTAGTGAGTAGGGGTACATATTTGTAGCTATATTTAGCGAGTAGGGGTACATATTTGTAGCTATATTTAGTGAGTAGAAGTACATATTTGTAGCTATATTTAGTGAGTAGAGGTACATATTTGTAGCTATATTTAGTGAGTAGACGTACATATTTGTAGCTATATATAGTGAGTAGAAATACATATTTGTAGCTATATTTAGTGAGTAGGGGTACATATTTGTAGCTATATTTAGCGAGTAGGGGTACATATTTGTAGCTATATTTAGCAAGTAGAAGTACATATTTGTAGCTATATTTAGCAAGTAGGGGTACATATTTGTAGCTATATTTAGCGAGTAGGGGTACATATTTGTAGCTATATTTAGTGAGTAGAAGTACATATTTGTTGCTATATTTAGTGAGTAGAGGTACATATTTGTTGCTATATTTAGTGAGTAGAGGTACATATTTGTAGCTATATTTAGTGAGTAAAAGTACATATTTGTAGCTATATTTAGCGAGTAGGGGTACATATTTGTTGCTATATTTAGTGAGTAGAGGTACATATTTGTTGCTATATTTAGTGAGTAGAGGTACATATTTGTAGCTATATTTAGTGAGTAAAAGTACATATTTGTAGCTATATTTAGCAAGTAGAAGTACATATTTGTAGCTATATTTAGCAAGTAGAGGTACATATTTGTAACTATATTTATTGAGTAGGGGTACATATTTGTAGCTATATTTAGCAAGTAGAAGTACATATTTGTAACTATATTTAGTGAGTAGGGGTACGTATTTGTAGCTATATTTAGCGAGTTGTAATGCACTTTGCCACCACTTGTGGCAGTAATGACAACAACAAACAGGATCAATCTGGAGCTGAAGTCACAGAGAAGTTTCTTAAGCGCCAAAAATATGACTAAAGTGGTGAAGCTGTATTTTTATTTGCACTTTAATTGTATTGATAGTTTAGTAAAAAACATATTTACTATTCTTTTTTTATTTTTATTTTTTTATTGTGTGTAGCTGTGTTTATATTTACTTATGTTTTCTAATCAGCCTGGCCTAAGCCTAAGGTTTACATGTTCAAGAAATAACAGTCAGAGAGATTTTTTGAGTTAATTCCCGGCCAAATGACGACATCTCTTATTACGTACTGCGGCTTTAAGCGCCGCTATTATTGCGATTGTGCTTTTTGGCGGGTGTTCTAACGAGGTAATGTCAGGGTCAGACTATTACACACTATTGCTTTAAGTGCAACGAGGTTGACCCACCACACTGGAGCGGGTGGTCTGGGGGTCACCGTGGTTACAGCGGAGATGTCCGAGTTAGCGACACTATTGAGAGGCGTGAGGATGACATATCGCAGCTTTAAGTGGCGTGGAAGGGCTGGTACTGGAAGTCGCTACGGTGACGAGCTAATAGGCTACTTGTAGCATCCCGTTGTGCAGGACAAACTGGTACTCGGGTTGTCCCGATATCAACATCTTGGTACCGATACCGAAATATATTTCGATATTTTTTTTAATAAAAAGGGATGTCATTTATTGGCTTTATTTTTGCAGAAAATATGATAAAAAAAATATCAATGTAATCAGTGTCGTATCATCGTTACAATGAATATCTGTGTAGATCCACCCATTTGTTTACATTGTCACACGCACACACGAGGTGTGGCGAAATTATTCTCTGCATTTCACCCATCACCCTTGATCACCCCCTGGGAGGTGAGGGGAGCAGTGAGCAGCAGCGGTGGCCGCGCCCGGGAATAATTGTTTTGGTCATTTCAATTAAATTATTGGTAACTTTAACTTAACATTGAGGAGCGCTAGTTTGCTGTTAGCGGTGAGCTATTGTTTAGCTATTCCTCACCCTGCAGGGATGATACTTGAAAGAAACATTATTGGTCGCCACGGCGACGGTGATTAGTGATTTACGAAGGAGCTGAAACACGACAGAAGGACAGTAGCCGCTAGCTGGCTTTGTTTGCAAGAACGCAAAGGGGCGCGTCGGTGATTATAGCTCCACCTTTATCGTTAGTTTTGAATCGTCTGTCTTTGCACCGTTTCTGCTTGCAAGCGCTCCGTGTGTGTGTTGACTCACGCGCCTCTCGGCTCATACTACCAGCATCGTCACCACCATTAGAAATAACCGTTAATCATAACATTTTGTGTGAGTGTGTGTGTGTGTGTGTGTGTGTGTGTGTGTGTGTGTGTGTGTGTGTGTGTGTGTGTGTGTGTGTGTGTGTGCGTGTGTGTGTAGCCGCGATCGATGTTAATTCGGGATTAAGGAGCGAAGTCATCGATTAGGCTATTGATGATCAGAAGGCAGCGTGGACGGCCTTATTGAGGGGGCGAGAATGGGAATTGATTAGCTCAGATAGGGAGCAGTATTGATTCGAGAGTGTGTGTGTGTGTGTGTGTGTGTGTGTGTGTGTGTGTGTGTGTGTGTGTGTGTGTGTGTGTGTGTGTGTGTGTGTGTGTGTGTGTGTACTAACGTCTCTACTGTGAGGACATTTGTCTCCAGGTGGACATTTTAGGCTGAAGCCCAGAACACTGAACGGGCAGGTTAGTCAGATGGTCGGCGGTAGGGGAGGATAAAAAAAAAAAAAAACATCTAAAAAGATTCTAATTTTTGGAAGATCAGTATTAAAAAAAAAAAAAATTGTTTCATAAGAATCAATATTTTGAAATACGTTTTCTAGGCCATCTCCATGCAACCAGAATCACAATTCTTAATCATCCTGACTCGAA
>NC_084739.1:72185649-72233149 GCF_033978785.1 Entelurus aequoreus
ATTATTATTATTATTATTTTTATTTTTTATTCTTAAATAAACCTTTATTTATAAACTGCAACATTTGCAAACAGCTGAGAACAATAATCAAAATAAGTATGGTGCCAGTATGCTGTTTTTTTCCAATAAAATACTGGATAGGATAGAAATGTAGTTAGTCTCTTTTATCCGAATATTAATCGATTAATCGAAGTAATAATCGACAGATTAATCGTTAGTTGCAGCCCTAATATATATATATATATATATATATATATATATATATATATATATATATATATATATATATATATATATTATATATATATATATATATATATATATATATATATATATATATATATGTAATATATTATATATATATAATATATATATATATATATATATATATATATATATATATATGTGTATATTAGGGCTGCAACAACTAATCGATTAAATCGATTAAAATCGATTATTAAAATAGTTGCCGATTAATTTAGTCATCGATTCGTTGGATCTATGCTATGCGCATGCGCAGAGTTTTAAATTTTACATTTGTTTTCATTATTATTATTATTTTTTATTTTATTTATTTTTTAAATAAACCTTTATTTATAAACTGCAACATTTGCAAACAGCTGAGAAACAATAATCAAAATAAGTATGGTGCCAGTATGCTGTTTTTTTTCCAATAAAATACTGGATAGGATAGAAATGTAGTTAGTCTCTTTTATCCGATTATTAATCGATTAATCGAAGTAATAATCGAAAGATTAATCGTTAGTTGCAGCCCTAATATATATATATATATATATATATATATATATATATATATATATATATATAGTGATGTCGGTGTGCGTGTGTGCGCCTAATTAGCATAACTAACATGGTTATGTTAATTACAGCTGCTCAATGGTGCTGATGCGACATTTTATATCACATATAGGTGACGCGTGTCCTTGCTGTTTAGCTCCGCCGGTGAAGTGTATGTGTGTGTGTGTGTGTGTGTGTGTGTGTGTGTGTGTGTGTGTGTGTGTGTGTGTGTGTGTGTGTGTGTGTGTGTGTGTGTGTGTGTGTGTGTGTGTGTGTGTGTGTGTGTGTGTGTGTGTGTGTGTGTGTGTGTGTGTGTGTGTGTGTGTGTGTGTGTTTTAAGCGTCTGTGACCTTTCCGAGGGTACAGCATGTATTTTGTAGCGCACGTTACCTGATAACCTTCAAGGTAAGAAGGTCCTGTATGAAAATGTTACATGGTGTGAGGTAAAGACACCACTTTTTTTTTTGTTCAGTGAAATTGTCAGCATAATTTGATGTAAAATAAAATGTGCTCACAAAATTAAAACGTAGAAAATCCCGTTACATAAATTCAGTGTCAAAAATAAAAAAAATGTTGTAATAAAGACACACATTGCCCTCCAAATATACCGGTATTTGTTGGTACTTCCTCTTATCAGTACTGTATATAACTGGTAAAGATGTGAAAAAACACATGTATTTCATGAGCATTTGTATTAGCACGAGAGGTTGTGCACCAGCAACATCATGTAACATCTCACAGCATGGAAGTTTGTTACCAACAGTTGCTTTTTAAGTCTTAAAAAGTCAACTGTGTGCGCAGCGCACACCGATACATCATTGTTTTTATTTACTACAACACTCAGCTGGAAATCATGTTTATGTACGTCCTGCGATACTAGTTTTGTTGCTGGTATCGGACCGATATCGAATGCCCCTAACTGTAAGTCAGGGATGTCCAAACTTTTTCCAATGAGGGCCGCATTCTGAAAAATCAAAGCAAGCGGGGGCCATTTTGATATTTTTTATTTTAAAAACCAATACAATATATGTATAAAAAATATACATTTAGGCCTCCACTCAGGCTTGATACCGGGGACACCAAAGGGTTTGGTCAAAAAAATATTAAAAATGTGTCATTATTCAGTATTATTTTTTAAAATTATTATTCAAGTTTTAAATCTCTAGATCAACATTAGGTCTATCTGTCAATATAACGGTTTTAAAGATTTAAGTTGTATGCTCTTGTTGTCAAAGAAAACCAAGTTTTTTTATGGAAAAAAATACAAAATATGCAATATTTTCACACAATAAAATTTTTAAGTGGAATATTTGAGATTATATAATAATTGGAGCCTTAAAAATGTCAATAACTCATAACAACATTGATTTTAATTCATTATTTTTTTTTTAGCAAAGACACTTAAAAACAAATCACACTAAAATTATTGGGGATCCAAATAATTATAGTGTTTTTTTTACTGTTTACTTTTAACACAATAATCTCGAGATCAACTTCAGATCTATCCGTCAATTATAAGTTTTATTGTTGTTTATGTTTTTCGTTTGTTCGTTCTAGGCCCTTTTTTTTTTTTTTAAAAACAGCTCAGTTTTTTATATGGCAAACACAAAATATGCAACATTTTCCCCAAAAATATCTCAGATGTGACGTAATTGGAGCCTTGAATAGGTCAATAATTCATAATGGCATTTATTTTGATTCATTATTAATTTTTAAAGAAAGAAACAGCCTGCATGGCAGCTTTGTGTTATTAGAGTAAACATTGCGACATTTTCTTGTTACATTTCACCTGTTTGCTCTTTTATACCACTTATCATGTTTTGAATTTTTTTCATTTGTATTTTTAAAACGTGCCGTGGGGCCGTTAAAAAATGACCTGCGGGCCACAAATGGCCCCCGGGCCGCACTTTGGACACCCCTAACTGTAAGTGCCATGATCCTAGTCTATAAAATCCGCTACACCTCCCTGATACCGAAGTACATGTCAAACTACTTCCTTAACGTAAATGACCGCCATAACCCCAACACCAGGGGGAGCTCCACTAACCACGTTAAACCCAGATTCCGAACTAACAAAGGTCTTAACTCATTCTCTTTCTATGCCACATCAATGTGGAATGCGCTCCCAACAGGTATAAAAGAAAGGGCATCTCTATCCTCCTTCAAAACCGCAATAAAAGTTCACCTCCAGGCAGCTACAACCCTAAACTAACAACCTCCCCGGATTGCTAATAATCAAATGCTAATAATCAAATGTAAACAATCAAATCAAATGCAGATACTTTTTCTTATGCCTTCTGATCTTCTGATAAAGTGATTTATTATAATTGTCCTATGGACTCAATATGCAGTGTTTCCCACACATTCATTTATTTGTGGCGGCCCGCCACGAAAGAATTACGTCCGCCACAAATAAAAAAAAATAATTGTATTTTTTATTTTGTCCTGTCCAGCTTCTCAGGCAAATCATATAGTTGATGTAGATGCCCATATCGGCTGTTTAGATTTACTTTACAAAAGAGAAGTGTAGGATACGTCTCTTGTTGCCTTATTTGTATTTGACCACTACTGTTTTCTGTTTATTTGTTACTGACTGTGGCAGGACACCTCTGCCTCTGTTCCACTTTATGTTGCTGGTAAATAATATGGTTGTAGTAGTAGGCTAAAGTGAAATGATTTAGTATGCACTAATTAAAGGGGCAGAGCTTTAAGAGACATTTTAGCTTCTATATTTTATAAGATATATTTTTTGTAAGAACCACGATTAATAAATATATTTCAGTGAATAACTTATTGTTCAAATATAAATATGTACACAAAGTGTTGTAATTATTTTGTAAAATGGATGGATGGATGGATGGACGTTTAAAACAAAACTGTTATTATTAATTAGTAAGTATACATTTTTTGAGCCTTTTTAGAGAAAATCATATCATTGTAGTATATTATGCAAATTACTCGATGATGTCATGGTGACCACGCCCATAGCCACGCCCCCACCGCCACAGGTATCTTGGCAGTGTATGGGAAACACTGGGAGGCATAACAAAAATGGTGTAAAATGGCCACTGCCCAGTTAGCTCATACACGTCTTTAAATCTCTGGATTGATGAAGTAATGTGCTGATCATTCTTCCTGGGGACCCTGGGGAAAAAGACTTAATATGGTTCATGGGGACCACATATTAGTAATTTTGCATAATTCATACAAATTTGTTCGTGACTACTGAGGACCATTTAAAAAAAAAAAAAAAGTTGTTGCTGCTGTGCAAATGTCTCACACTCAAACTAACCAGTAAACATGTTTTATGGGCCAAAGCTTAAAAATCACATAGGCATCTTCAGAATGGATCTGACTATCATTTAAAAAGGTTTCCCTTTAGGGGGCCTGTTTTTTTGTCCCCATACCGTCAGAAGTCCCCTAAAGGTGACTTAATGTCCCCATTAAGTAAGCATTGCCAGAACACACACACACACACACACACACACACACACACACGCACACACACACACACACACCATCCAGTCACAAAGCGTGTTTTCTTTTCCACCAGACAGAGCATCGCTGCATGCTTGACCTCTCCGCCATAATACGCTCCCTCCCTCTCACGCCGTGTTGTTGCTTTAGTCGCCGCCGTCCTTGCCCAGCCTCTTATCGATAACCCCCACAATGCATCATTCCTCCACCTTCCCTTTCCACTCCACTTACTCCCTTCTTTCTTTCGCTATGATTGAACGTGACTGGACGGTCTTCATTTCGTGGGTTTGTTCTCTTCGGTACCCTTTTCGTGTTGCGCTTTATGACTTATGAGGCAGCGTTTATATTTAACGTACGTCTCTTTGGCTCTGCAGCGCTGACCTTTGCAGCCCGGAGAAGCGGTGAACTCCTTCAGGCCTCCTTCAGGAGCTTTAGGACATGTGCAGCTACACTTCACCGGGTGCACTACAGCCGTGTTCCGTGACCATTGTTGTAATACCCTTTTTGCACCACTTGTGGCAGTAATGACAACATCAGACAAACAGAAGAAGTCTGCAGATAAAGTCATCGAGAAGTTTCTTCAGCGCAAAAAATAGTTATTATTTATAATAGTACACTCTAGTCACTACTTATTAAATGTTTGTACCAGTCATGTATTATTTGTACAGCTGTCATTATTTATTATATGTGTATATTATGAATTTTTAGTGTGTATATAAGTCATTAGTTTACGTGCATATCAGTAATAATCATTGTGTATAATAGCCATTATTTATTACATATGTATATTAGTAATTATTTATCATGTGTATATCAGTCATTATTATTATGTGTATATCAGTCATTATTATTGTATATTAGACATTATTATATATGTATATCAGTAATTATTTATTATGTGTATATCAGGCATTATTTATTATGTGTATGCCAGTAATAATTATTATTGTGTATATTAGCCATTATTTATTACATATTTATAATAGTAATTATTTATTATGTGTATATCAGTCATTATTATGTGTATATCAGTCATTATTATTGTGTATTAGACATTATTATATATGTATATTAGTAATTATTTATTATGTGTATATCAGTCATTATTATTATGTTGTATATCAGTAATTATTATTGTATATTAGCCATTATTATATATGTATATTAGTAATTACTTTGTATGTGTATATCAGTAATTATTATTGTATATTAGCCATTATTATATATGTATATTAGTAATGATTATTATGTGTATATCATTAATAATTAGTATTGTGTATATTAGCCATTATTATACATGCATATTAGTAATTATCTACTATGTGTATATCAGTCATTATTATTGTATATTAGCCATTATTTATTTTATATATATATATATATATATATATATATATATATATATATATATATATATATATATATATATATATATATATATGTATATATATATATATATATATATATATATATATATATATATATATATTAGTCATTATTTATTATGTGTATATCAGTCATTATTTATTATGTGCATATCAGTAATGATTATGTATATTAGCCATTATTTATTATATATGTATATTGGTAATTATTTATTGTGTGTATATCAGTCATTTATTAGGTGTATATCAGTCATTATGAATTATGTGTATGTCAGTAAATAATTATTATGGTGTATATTAGCCATTATTTATTATACATGTATATTAGTAATTATTTAGTATGTGTATATCAGTCATTATTTATTATGTGTATATAAGTAATAACTATTATTGTGTATATTAGCCATTATTTATTATATATGAACTGTATATTAGTAATTATGTGTATATCAGTCATAATAATTATTATTATGTGTATGTCAGTCATTATTTATTATATCGTGTTGAGAAACATATTTATTATTAATTTAGTGTATTTATTTTAGCACGACCTAATTGTACATAAATGTATTCTACGCCGCTTCTATCTCAAGCAGTGCTTTTGATTAGTATTTGTTTTCTAATCAGCCTGACCTAAGCCTAATGTTATGTGTGACATAAACAACACATGCTTTCATATCGTTGCACTGAGTAGGTTGGATATCATTAAAATCGAGAATAATTTGGAGTGGCCCCGAGGTCAAAATGAAAATGAATGGACATTTTTATAATGCCCACAAATTTTGGTGACCATGTCCATTCACATTATGTGTTGGTATGATTTTTTTTTTTTTTTTTTGTGCACCATGACTAGGGAAGGTTGTTTGCATTAGGTCGTACAAGTAAATGCCCCGCATGACTGCGCTCAGTGCATTAATAAAAGGTAATTGACCTGAATAACTCATGTTGACCACTAGATGGAGACAGAAAATAAAAATGCTGCATGGACTTCGTCAGGCTTTGGGCGAGATCCATTATTAAACAATTTGAAGACGTTGGTGCGCTGCAGTTGCCGCCCTGCTCTAAACCAACTTCAGCTCTATCCGTCATTTATTTTTGTATTATTTTTAGTTTTATTTTTTTTGCTGCGTTGCAGTTTACGAGTGAAAGGTGTGTCGTCCACACACAAGTGAAGTACGTCTGGTCGCTGCCGAGTCCTCATAATGATAGAAAAGGTGTGTAGTGCATGTGGCGGCACTTCTTTCTTCTTCTCCTTTTCATGGGCGGAACATTCCTGATGACTTGTTCCGCACGTAGGCGATTAACTCGGCTGTTGCGCGAGAACGCCGCGTCAACAGGTTGCGTCTCCAGCGATGAAAGGGGACGCCATGAAAGAGACGTGTCTCGCTTTGACACTCGGGAGGCAAGAGGAGCTCGTTTGCGGAGATTCCCAAGTCGTGTTTATCCTTCACACGCGGACAGATTGACTCAAAGCGAGCGGTTTGACGCGTGTTTGACGCGTGTTTGATGCCCGCTGGCGAGGATGCTGCAGTTGGCGGCAGCTTGACTGCTCCTGCAGTTTTCAGTGGAGGGTTAAATTCAAGCACACATATACATGTACATATACACATATATGTGCACATTTACGCACACCTATAAGTGCATACACACGCATACCTATATACGTATAATTGCACATATACACACATCTATACACTTACACATATACGCACACCTATATACGTATAAATGCACACATACACACACCTATACACTTATACATGCACATATACGCACACCTACACACGTTTATGTGCACATTTACACACACCTATATGTACACATGCGTGCACACCTATACGTGCACTTATATGCACACCTTTAAACGTATAAATGCACATTTACACACACCTATACACTTATACGTGCACATATATGCACACCTATAAGTGTATAAATGCACAAATATGCACACTTGTATACGTATAAATGCACATATACACACACCTATACACTTATACGTGCACATATACGCAATTACGCACACCTACACACGTAGATGTGCGCATATACGCACACATTCACACATATATGCGCACATATATACGCACACCTATGCACTTATACGCCCACCTATACATGTATACAAGCACATACAGGCACACATACACACGTATACATGCAAATATACGCACACCTATACACGTATACATGCACATATACGCACACCTATACACTTATACGTGCACACCTATACACGCACATATACACACACCTGTACACGTATACATGCACATTTACGCACACCTATACACTTATACGTGCACACCTATACATGCACATATACACACACCTATATACGTATGTGTGCACATATACGCACACCTATACACTTATACATGCACATATATGCACACCTGAATACGTACAGTATGTGTGCACATATACGCACACCTATACACTTATACATGCACATATACGCACACCTATAAACGTATACATGCATATATACGCACTCCTATACACATGTACATGCACATATACACACACCTATACACATATACATGCCAATATACGCACACCTATACAAGTATACATGCACATATATGCACACCTATACACTTATACATGCACATATACGCACACCTATACACTTATACGTGCACACCTATACACGTATACATGCACATATACGCACACCTATACACTTATACGTGCACACCTATACATGCACATATACACACACCTATATACGTATGTGTGCACATATACGCACACCTATACACTTATACATGCACATATATGCACACCTGAATACGTACAGTATGTGTGCACATATACGCACACCTATACATGTATACATGCACATATATGCACACCTATACACATATACATGCACATATACGCACTCCTATACACGTGTACATGCACATATACACACACCTATACACATATACATGCCAATATACGCACACCTATACAAGTATACATGCACATATATGCACACCTATACACTTATACATGCACATATACGCACACCTATACACTTATACGTGCACACCTATACACGCACATATACACACACCTATACACGTATACATGCACATATACGCACACCTATACACTTATACGTGCACACCTATACATGCACATATACACACACCTATATACGTATGTGTGCACATATACGCACACCTATACACTTATACATGCACATATATGCACACCTGAATACGTACAGTATGTGTGCACATATACGCACACCTATACACTTATACATGCACATATACGCACACCTATAAACGTATACATGCATATATACGCACTCCTATACACGTGTACATGCACATATACACACACCTATACACATATACATGCCAATATACGCACACCTATACAAGTATACATGCACATATACGCACACCTATACACGTACACATGCACATATACGCACACCTATACACGTATACATGCACATATATGCACACCTATACACATATACATGCACATATACGCACACCTATACACATATATGTACATGCACATATACGCACACCTATACACGTATACATACCCATATACGGACACCTATACAAATATACATGCACATATACGCACACCTATACATGTATACAAGCACATATACGCACACCTATACATGTATACATGCACATATACGCACACCTATACATGTATACATGCACATATACGCAAACATATACATGTATACATGCACATATACGCACACCTATACACTTATACGTGCACACCTATACATGTATACATGCACATATACGCACACCTATACATGTATACAAGCACATATACGCACACCTATACATGTATACATGCACATATACGCACACCTATACACATATACATGCCAATATACGCACACCTATACACGTACACATGCACATATACGCACACCTATACACGTATACATGCACATATATGCACACCTATACACATATACATGCACATATACGCACACCTATACATATATACATGCACATATATGCACACCTATACACATATATGTACATGCACATACACGCACACCTATACACGTATACATACCCATATACGGACACCTATACAAATATACATGCACATATACGCACACCTATACATGTATACATGCACATATACGCACACTTATACATGTATACAAGCACATATAAGCACACCTATACATGTATACATGCACATATACGCACACCTATACATGTATACATGCACATATACGCACACCTATACATGTATACATGCACATATACGCACACCTATACATGTATAAAAGCACATATACGCACACCTATACATGTATATGTGCACATATACGCACACCTATACATGTATACATGCACATATACGCACACCTATACATGTATACATGCACATATACGCACACCTATACACTTATACGTGCACACCTATACACTTATACGTGCACACCTATACATGTATACATGCACATATACGCACACCTATACACTTAGACGTGCACACCTATACACTTATACGTGCACACCTATACATGTATACATGCACATATACGCACACCTATACATGTATACATGCACATATATGCACACCTATACACTTATACGTGCACACCTATACACTTATACGTGCACACCTATACATGTATACATGCACATATACGCACACCTATACATGTATACATGCACATGTACGCACACCTATACACTTATACGTGCACACCTATACATGTATACATGCACATATACACACACCTATACACCTATACATGTATACATGCACATATACACACACCTATACACCTATACATGTATACATGCACATATACACACACCTATACACGTATACATGCACATATACACACACCTATACACGTATACATGCACATATACACACACATATACACGTATACATGCACATATACACACACATATACACGTATACATGCACATAGGTGCACACCTTTACACGTATACATGCACATATACGTACACCTACACACATATACATGCACATATACACACACCTATAAACGTACGAATGCACATATACGCACACCTATGTACGTATATGTGCACATATATGCACACCTATACATTTATACATGCACATATACGCACACATCTCCTCTCCGTCTCCCCGTTCCTTTTCCCTCCTTCCCTCTGCTCCTTTCTCGACAGATCGCGGCCGTTGTTAATGTGTGCATTTTACTTTTTTAAATGTTTATTATTCTAGCAATATGGTTGTTGAACTTAATGATTTTGTGATTTTTTTTTTTGGTGAGACGGCACCGTAGTGACTTCTGTTAGTTGGCAGAGCGGACTTTTTTATGACACACAAAGTCAGTCCATCACCTCCTTGTTATGTTTGTTTGATATACAGGACTGCATATTGTGTTCAAAGTGTACAAACCTTCACTAAAATATGGACTTTTTGTCAAGGCTAGTACCCACTAATAATGCTTGCATTGTTTCCCCATGAGGAACTCTGCTTCACTATACAAACTTTTCGATTTACAAACCATGTCCAAGAACCAATTGAATGGAGGTTCCACTGTACATTTGCAGTACAGTGTACGGAAGGCACAGCGGCGTAGGGCCAATAGTTGCGTCAAACAGAGACCAAACAATTTGGGAAATCAGACTAATTTATCGCATGGAAACGTAGTCGGAGAGTCAGTAAGCCTCCTCATCAGCTGCCCCCGTTCTGCGCTCTGAAACTCCCGCGAGACCAAAGAAGCTCCGCACCCGAAGCAGAGCCGGATTAGCTCTGCTCTGCTGAAGAGGCAAGGGGCCGAAACAGAGAGTCTGGTGGAGAAGAAGCCCCCCCTCACACGGCGTCTTATTCATCCAGACAATGACACTATGTTTACGTTAGCCTTAGCCCCATGCGACCCGACGGGCCTGACCTCCAAGCCGGGGGGGGGATGTCTTGCCCTCTCTAATAGCTTTGAAGCGTTCTTTTATTCATTGGCGTTAATGCTCGTCGATATTTCTTGGACCTTTCCAGCTGCACCGTAAACCGGAACCGGTCACATTCTGGATTGATTAAATTTGCCATTGATCATCGGTAATTACATGTCAGGTCGACAACACCCGGTGTTGAACAAAAGGTCTTCGCCCGGTTGTTGTTTCTAATTGTTAATGGATTGTCGGGAATTAGCGCTATGATGAGGTGTGGGGGGGAGGGGCATAGTAGCGGCGGGGTGGAATTGATTCGCAGTGTTGCGCACCATCATGCTAGCCGTGCATGTGTAATGACCCTAATTACCCAGCTCAATGGTCCCCCCCCCCCCCGATGAACACCCGGCTCTGCGGGACAGTGAAGCACACACTGGTCATTGTCCTCTCTCTTACCCGCTTATTGTTTCCCCCGACCCCCCCGGCTTCCCCGCTCCCTATCATCAAAACATGATAACACCCGCTGAAATCCCAGCCGGACCCCCGGCCGGTCCAGGTTGACAGGGAAGTCCTTGTTGCATACCTCAGCAGGCTTTGAGAGGCTTCTCTCTCAGCGCCTCATACTTCTCAATGAAGCTCATTCCTTCCGCCAATTAAGGATTGTCTCGGCGCCACCTCCTGGAGTCTCCCGGTGCGCCTTTTGTGTTCGCTTTGATTGACGGCGAGATGGTGAATTGGAGCCAAAAGGTTCATTAAAGTGCGACGGAATATAAGACGCTCGGATTGTTGGGAAAGGACGTCGGCAATGAGCGGACTCTCAAGATGTTTGGGAGTTTTTCTCTGTTGTCTTAGAGCAGTGGTTCTTAACCTTGTTGGAGGTACCGAACCCCACCAGTTTCATATGCGCATTCACCGAACCCGAACCGTAATCATAAAATGATGTTATTATATTAGAGACATACTAATAAAGATATATTTTACAAACAGAAAGTTACAGGATTGTACACATGATCCCATGTTTACATCTCATTGTGCAACATGTGGATGTTTTAGTGGGAACTAAATGTGATATCTGAAAGGGGTACACATTATTTCCAAAGCAGGACCCCCCACCCAGACATATAATACTAGTTCACAGCTCATGAAAAACAATATGTTATAGTCATTGTAAGTGGGCCAAAACACTTACAGTATATTAGAAAATAACCTCATGGAAATGTCTGCTGTCATTTGATTATAATAATAAAACATTGAACTTGTTATTTAGTCAGGTTAGGGATAGGTGTGCTGCAGGTGTGACCACAGTGCATGTGCTCCACATGAATGCTCAAGGAGTTTTTGCATTTGCTCACACATACGGAACATTAGAGGGAACATTGTTTGGGGGTATCCATAATACGCCGATAGGGAGAGGTTTTTATTTACACGATGAGTTGGGTGTGTCTTGACCTCCGCGGCGGAGGCTCTGCCGAACCCCTGAGGCCGACTAGGGTTCGATCGAACCCAGGTTAAGAACCACTGTCTTAGAGCATGGTGTCCAAACTACGGCCCGCCAGCCCCTTCGGTTTGGCCTGCGAGGCGTCATGAGTTCAACAAAGCATCGCCGAGTGCTTTCAGATGAATCTTAAATACCAGGCGGTCCCTGAACACCACATATTTCCTGGCATCTTGAGGACAATGGGAGTAAATCAGTCATTGAAAGTACGTTGCAGTAACAGCACAGCATTCACTTATATGACATAATCCGAACAACCTTCCCTAGTCATGGTGCAAAAAAAATATTCCAACTAACAAAAGGTCAACACACTTGGTCACACATAACACAACCTGCTCACTGAACATTGTGGATATTATGAAAAATGTCCAAACACCATAAACAAACATGATGGGGAAAAATGTCAAACATACGGATTTTAGCTGCTTTTTCTGATTGATTACAAAACTTTAAGGAGGTCGTCACGGAAGTAAACAAGGTAGGAGTCAAACTTTTACATACTCTTAATATCCAATTATATTAATTATATATCCGTCATGTTAATATAATATGTACGTGTTTTTGGCCCCCGGGCAAATTTTTATAGTCCAAAATACTTTTTTTAGCTCAGTCTTAGAGGAACAACGCGGCTTAGTAAGGAATATTTTTATCAAGTGAACGTAGAGCTGAACGATTAAATAATATCCATATATATGGCGATACACGTAGTCGATATCCTTAATTATTATTTGAAATATTTTTTTTATGTTATTTTATTCTTCTTTGTGGGAAGAAAGCGGAAGTATGCAAGCAAGGTTGGTTGCATGAACAAAGGCAATCAGGTGACAGTATCAACTATCATGTTTGGTTGTCTGGCGCTTGATTCTTTGCGTGGGGTGAGGAGAGAAAGTCGAAATGAAGGCTGCAGAGAGCGAAGAAATTGTCGATAAAAAATTAATCAAATTTAATTTAAAGAAAATAAAAGAGCCAAGAAATTGTCGCTAAAACTAACATTTAATTTTTTTTAAATAAATAAATAAAATAAGGCTGCAGAGGGCGAAGTAATTGTCCATAAAAAATAAATACAATGTAATTTAAAGAAAATAAAAAATGAAGGCTGCAGAAAGCGAAGAATTTGTCGATATAAAACAAATCTAATTTAATTTAAAGAAAATAAAAGAGCTAAGAAATTGTCGCTAAAACTAACATTTAATTTAAAGAAAATAAAATATGAAGGCTGCAGAGAGCGAATAAATTGTTGATAAAAAATAAATGAAATTTAATTTAAAGAAAATAAAAGAGCTAAGAAATTGTCGCTAAAACTAACATTTAATTTAAAAAAAATATTTAAAAAATAAGGCTGCAGAGGGCGAGAAAGTTGTCGATAAAAAATAAATAAAATGTAATTTAAAGAAAATAAAAAATTAAGGCTGCAGAGAGCGAAAAATGTGTCGATATAAAATAAATCAAATCTATTTTAAAGAAAATATAAGAGCTAAGATATTGTCGCTAAAACTAACATTTAATTTAAAGAAAATAAAAAATAAAGGCTGCAGAGAGTGAATAATTTGTCGATATAAAATAAACAAAGACAATTTAATTTAAAAAAAATAAAAAATAAAGGCTGCAGAGAGCGAAGAAATTGTTGATAAAAAATAAATAACATTTAATTTTAAAAAAATTAAAATGAGAAAAATAAAAACAATAATATTCGACATGTGTATTTATTGTATTTATGGACTGTATACCGGTATGTCAAACAGCCAATGAACAAATATTTGAAAACACATTAAAACATTTTTTAATGAGGGCTGCAGAGAGCAAAGAAAACCAAAAAAAGAAAACCAAAAAAAACTAAAAAAAACAAACAATGAAAACTAAATAAATAAATGTTTAAAACAATTTTTTAAAAAGTGTAATTGTCGATAAAAATATTACTAAATTAAAACTTTTTTTTTTTTTAAAGATTGCTGCAGAACGCAAATAAATTGTGGATAAAGGAAGAAAAGTCACCTGGACAGTATGGCACTTTTTTAGTTTTTTTTCCAAAGGGACCAATGTGGTCGCTCGTCCCCACCAAGACCGCTAACACCACACCACCCTAGCCGAGCTCACCCTTTAGAGCACCGCTGTAACTTCCTACCACTAAACCTGCAGAAAGAAGTTCTCAGGTTTCTCTATGTTTACATGTTTACACTATCTCCTTACACTTTATTAATCATATCTTACATATTCCTTCATTCTAAGAGCTTATTGTTAAATTGTTTCATGGGATTTCACTATTTTGTTGACATTGTTTTCCATGCTTGTGTTGACATTTCCTTTCTGCCTTGATAGCTGAGGGGATTATAATCAGAGGATGTTACCTTTTAAATAAAAATATTCACATCTCATATAAATGAATAGTTATCGATATGAAACACGTATATCGTGATACAGTTTTCAGCCGTATTGCCCAGCACTAGCTGGATTGCAGATTAGTTTTTTTCTTTTTTAAAGAGTTCCTTCTTAAGCTGTCAGAATGCAAACATCTCGCCCAGACAAGCGTCTGCTGGCGTACCCAGGAGTCCTCAAAATAAATACTTTTCCCCCCTCCAGCGTGTCCATCAGAGTGTGGAGGAGGAGGAAAAAAGGAGTATTTAGCCTCCTTGTCGTCACATTCTTAGAGACTCCCGGGGGTCGCCGTGTCAGCTGTCAGATAATGGAACAGCTGTATCCAGATGAGCTACATGTCCGCGGGGGGGAGGGGGGGATTAAGCCAATTAGCAGCTGCCAATCACGGTGACGTACCACAGGATCAATACTTAGATGTGGAAAGTGTTTGTTGCAATAAAACCAGATGAATAGTTTGCAGATCGAGATGCAAAACCCCAAAGCGAAAATGGAAAAGGTGAGCAGGCGTCCTGTGAGAAAACAGGAAGCGTGAGATGAATAATGTGGGAATAATGAAGGAGCGCCGTGAGGTGTTAAAATGAGAAGGTGCGCACATCCTCCCTCCGTCTGCCGTTTTGCATTCGCACATTTGCCGCTTCATGCTCGGAGAGTTTGAAATGAGTTTATCCTGGAGGAGTTTTTTTTTTCTCCCTCCCCAGGCAGCTGGGAGCGTAAAAGGGGGGGGGGGGAGATGGAGTGATAGATGGAAAAAGGAGGATGGCAGCGAGGATGAGAGGATGGGAGATTTTTGAAAAGATGCTCTGCTTTGAATAATGACCGCGAGATGGAAAGAGAATAAAAAAAGATTAGCACGTGTGCAGCGTGGAGGAAAGAAGAAGGAATATTAAGTGAAATTACTGCCAAAGCTCCACAAACACACAGAGGCTTTTACTCACACCCAAACTATTCACAAGTAGAAAAAAACGACTTTTTGCAAGTAAAAAAACGATTCACAAGTAGAAAAAAACAACATTTAAGTAAAAAAGTTTTAAAAAAAACCTACTTTTTGCAAGTAAAAAAACAATTCACAAGTAGAAAAACAACTTTTTTCAAGTAAAGAAACGATTCATAAGTAGAAAAACGCCTATTTTCAAGTAAAAAAACGATTCACAAGTAGAAAAACAACTTTTTGCAAGTAAAGAAACGATTCATAAGTGAAAAAAACTGTTTTGCACGTAAAAAAACGATTCACAAATATAAAAAATGACTTTTTGCAGGTAAAAAAAATATTCACAAGTAGAAAAATGACTTTTTGCAAGTAAAAAACCGATTCACAAGTAGAAAAAAACAACATTTAAGTAAAAAAGTTTTTAAAAAAAACAACTTTTTGCAAGTAAAAAAACGATTCACAAGTAGAAAAAAACAATATTTAAGTAAAAAAGTTTTTTAAAAAACCTACTTTTTGCAAGTAAAAAAAAATTCACAAGTAGAAAAACAACTTTTTTCAAGTAAAGAAACGATTCATAAGTAGAAAAACGCCTATTTTCAAGTAAAAAAACGATTCACAAGTAGAAAAACAACTTTTTGCAAGTAAAGAAACGATTCATAAGTGAAAAAAACTGTTTTGCACGTAAAAAAACGATTCACAAATATAAAAAATGACTTTTTGCAGATAAAAAAAATATTCACAAGTAGAAAAATGACTTTTTGCAAGTAAAAAACCGATTCCCAAGGTAAAAAAAAATACTTTTAGCAAGTAAAAAAAAAATCATAAGTAGAAAAACGACTTTTTGCAAGTAAAAAACGATTCACAAGTTAAAAAAAACCTTACTTTTTGCAAGTTAAAAAAAACTATTCATAAGTAAAAAATACTACTTTTTGCAAGTAAAAAAACGATTCACAAGTAGAAAAACAACTTTTTGCAAGTAAAGAAACAATACATAAGTAAAAAAACACGGATTTGCACGTACAAAAACGATTCACAAATATAAAAAACAACTTTTTGCAAGTAAAAAAATATTCAAAAGTAGAAAAATGACTTTTTGCAAGTAAAAAAATGATTCCCAAGGTTAAAAAAAAAAAGACTTATAGCAAGTAAAAAAACAATTCACAAGTAGAAAAACGACTTTTTGCAAGTAAAAAAACGATTCACAAATATAAAAAACGAATTTTAGAAAGTAAAAAAACAATTCACAAGTAGAACGACTTTTTGCAAGTAAAAAACGATTAAAAAGTTTTAAAAAATACTTTTTGCAAGTAAAAACAAATATTCATAAGTAGAAAAACGACTTTTTGCAAGTAAAAAAACGATTCACAAGTTTTAAAAAAAAAATACTTTTTGCAAGTAAAAAAAACTATTCATGAGTAGAAAAATCTACTTTTTGCAAGTAGCAAACGATTCATAAGTTAAAAAAAACAACTACTTTTTGCAAGAAAAAAACAATTCACAAGTTTTTAAAAAATGACCTTTTGAAAGTTTTAAAAAAACGACTTTTGCAAGTATAAAAAACAATTCACAAGTAGAACAATTTCTTTGCAAGTAAAAAAAACGGTTCACAAGTTAAAAAAAAACAACTTTCTGCACGTAAACATATTTTTAAAAATAGAAAAACCTGCTTTTTGCAGGTAAAAAACGATTCACAAGTTTAAAAAAAACGAATCGTTTTTTACCTGCAGAAAAATTATTTTATACTTGCAAATTGTTATTTTAATCAAAGAAAATAGTTTTTTAGTTGTGAATCTTTCACTTAGAGAAAAAGAATTTTATACTTGCAATTTATTTTAATTAAATCTTTTTTTTTTCTTGCAAATCATTTTTGACTTGCAGAAAAAATATTTTATTCTTGCAAACTGTTATTTTAATTAAAGAAAACTTGTTTTTTTTCCTGGGAATCGTTTTTTCCTTGCAATAAACATATTTTATACTTGCAAATTGTTATTTTATTTGAAAAAAATAGTTTAGTTTTTTTTACGTGTTAACTGTTGGACGTGAATAAAAAGATTTGTGTGTGTTTGTACAGTTTTGGCAGTGATTTCACTCCATGCATGAATGAAAGGAGGAGGACGTTGAAACATTCCCGGCAACGACTGGAAGGAAGTATGCGAGTGAGAGATGGGAGAGGATGAGGAGGAGAAAGGGGTACAAATGTGAGCGCAAAAAAGAAAGGGCAGAAGGAAGAAAAAAGATGCAAGAAGAACAAATAATAAAAAGCCACGCGTGAATGAGGGAGCAGGAAAGGAGGAAATGGGAGCGAAAAAGGAGACGAAGAGGAAGGAAAGAACATCTGGTATGAGTCTCAAAAAGTTCCATAGAATTGGAATGTGTGTGCGTGTGTGTGTGTTAAAAGCGGGTGTTGTTGGTCTAAAGCAAAGATGCACAAAGACGCATCGAGCATGGCTGCCACACTCCTTCCATCTGCACGCATTCACCAGACAGGAAGTGAAGGTTTGAGGAAGTGCAGCCAAAATATTACAGTCAAAAATAAGTTTTTATTGCACAATGGCTGAGTAACATGGCCAGACAGGCCACAACTTTAGGTACACCTAATAATATCTTTTTCTTTAGTGCCTTTTTCCACCGAGCGCCACATTTTGAGTCAATCCAATATGAGAAGAAGTTAGAAACACTTAAAGACTGCATATCAATTTAGTTTTATAGGTGACAAAGTGTGTTATTACCTCCGCCAGGGGGGTACGTCGTCAAGGGTTCAAGCTACTTTGTTGTCATGGTCACGAAATGTTGCACCCGAGGGCCCAGATTTAACCCAGCACCACAACAACCATTGTATGTACCCTGAATTCCTAACTCGAGGCCCCTACTTGTTCCTACGCTTTGAACCCCGCGGCTAATTTGTGGATTTTTAAAATAAAGTAAAAAACGATTCACAAGTTTAAAAAAATGACTTTTTGCAAGTAAAAAAATGTTCACAAGTAAAAAAAACAACTTTCTGCAAGTAAAAAACTATTTACAAATACAAAAACCTACTTTTTGCAAGTAAAAAAAAACGATTCACAAGTTTAAAAAAACTACTATTGAAAGTAAAAAAAAAATCACAAGTAGAAAAATTACTTTTTGCAAGTAAAAAATGGTTCACATGTAAAAAAACAACTTTTGCAAGTTAAAAAAACTATTCACAAGCAGAACAATGACTTTTTGCAAGTAAAAAAACGATTCCCAAAGTAAAAAAATTACTTATAGCAAGTAAAAAAAACAATACACAAGTAAAAAAACGACTTTTTGCAAGTAAAAAAACGATTCACAAATATAAAAAACGAATTTTAGAAAGTAAAAAACAATTCACAAGTAGAAAAACGACGATTCAACAGTTTAAAAAAATACTTTTTGCAAGTAAAAAACGATTCACAAGTTTTAAAAAAAAAAGACTTTTTGCATGTAAAAAAATTATTCACAAAATTTAAAAAACGACTTTTGCAAGTCTAAAAAACTATTCACAAGCAAAAAAAATACTTTGCAAGAAAAAAAACGGTTCACGAGTAAAACAAAACAACTTTCTGCAAGTAAAAAACTTTTTAAAAATGGAAAAACCTACTTTTTGCAAGTAAAAAAAACCATTGACAAGTAAGTTTTACAATATAACTAAAACAATTCGTACTTAAAGTTAAAGTTAAAGTAAATAATAAATGATAAATGGAAGTACCAATGATTGTCACACACACACTAGGTTTGGTGAAATTTGTCCTCTGCATTTGACCCATCCCCTTGTTCACCACCTGGGAGGTGAGGGGAGCAGTGAGCAGCAGCAGTGACCACGCCCGGGAATCATATTTGGTGATTTAACCCCCAATTCCAACACTTGATGCTGAGTGCCAAGCAGGGAGGTAATGGGTCCCATTTTTTTAGTCTTTGGTATGGCTCGAAAAATGTCGTTCAAGCGGGATTCGAACCAGCGACCTAAGTCACTACAGTCCTCCGCTCTACCAATTAAGCTATTGAAGGGATAACTTAATAAACCGTCCCATTAGCGTCATGAGCATTAGCTAATATTCAAACACGTTTACGAGCTGACACTTTTCCTAAGCTTTGAACCCTGCGGCTTATAAAACGGTGCGGCTAATTTATGGATTTTTCTTTGTTGACGGCCATATTGCAAAAAAAACCAAAAAAAACAAGCCAAGACGCTAAACAGGTGGGTTATTGTTTGTGCTATAGCGCCATCTTTTGGACGAGTTTGCAATGCTGCACTCTCCTTCCATTTAGTGCTTTCGACCAGAAGTTGAAGTATTGTTTTGTCTCCTCGCCATCCACAGCGTTTTTACTCGTATGGATTCTTAATTCATCGCATATACAACTAAAACAATTCTTACTTACTAAACCGTCCCATGTGTGATGTATTTAGGAGTGTTTTCATGCATATTTGTATGCGCTTTTATAACGTAATCAAGTCGTTAGCATCAGCTAATGTGCTAACACGTTTACGAGTGTCTGTGTTAGTGTTATTAACTCACAATGGCATTCTTTTTGTATTGTTCCAGTTTCACAACTTCCTCAGTTAATTCACCAAAACATCACCGTGGAGTTATGAAGTCTGTTTAGTTGATTGGAAAGCTAGCTTCCGCGGCGAGTGGGTCCATGACCATGACACGTGTTTTGTTTGATCGGCCGTTTTACTGACCTGTTACAGACACCGTTTGGACACAATTGAAGCATGTAAATACATATTTATGTGAAAATAACTCATTTCACAACGTATATATCTGCGGCTTATAATATACGGGGGAAAAAAATCACAAAAAATGTTGTAGGTGTGGCTTATAGTCCGGAATATACGGTACATAATCATATAAATAGGATCAGTTGGTGGATTAATTGATTAGTTAGTTAGCAAAATAGCTTTCAGGAAATGTCATAAATGGGATAAAGGATTATTACGTTTACGTTACAAGCTATTACTTCTGTGTGTGCTATGCCAGTGGCCCTGCCTCCACCCACAGAGACAAAGACAGTGACAGGAGGGTTTACTCTGTTTCTCTCACTCCGCTATGGAGAATACAAAAGACATTCACCTTCCGGCAATAAAGTCAGAGGGGAATACTGAAGAAAAATGCCATATTTTAGTCCTATATGGACGTCTCAGGAACAAAAACAATCGACTCGTGTTCTGCCAAGCGAGCAAACGTCAACAAACGACACTAGGAACTTTTTAGGGTTTAAAACGTGTGGTTCGTTTCTTCTTCCAAGAAGCGAGAAGGTCTGGACTGCCCTCCTTACTCTCGAAAAAAAACAACCTAGTCTCATCGTTTGCCCCCATTCAGGTCTTGAAGAGTGTGTTTTACGCCCGCTTTAACCCTTGTGCCGTCAATGAATTATTCATGGGCGTGCACTCCCGCTACTTCTGCTAATGGCGGCGTGGCAAAGCCATACATTTGTAAATGAGCCTAATCCACCTCCTGTGTGTGTGTGCGTGTGTTTGTGTGTGTGAGTGTGTGTGTGTGTGAGGCTTTAGACGGGCTGGCCTCTCGGGTTTTAACCACAAGGACCGTTTTGTCCGACGGGAATTTTGTGTTGTGTGTTTTAGCTGTGGAGTGCAGCACCACGGTGACCCTTTCATCCCAGGACTCACTTCTCAGTGTGTGTGTGTGTGTGTGTGTGTGTGTGTGTGTGTGTGTGTGTGTGTGTGTGTGTGTGTGTGTGTGTGTGTGTGTGTGTGTGTGTGTGTGTGTCTGGCTTTTGTACGTGACCCATTTTGTAGCAGGACAATAAAAGATGGCTGCCTGGGGGCACAAAACCCTAAACGGGCCACAGGCAGTCCGATGGCTACACAGAGTTGGACGATACAGGTCACACACACACACACACACACACACGCACACACACACACACGTTCATCACTATATGACAATAGACACAGTACAAACAATAACAACTAACGTGAAGTTAGGGCTGGGCGATGAAAAGATATCAATATATATATCATGATAGACACGTAATACATATCAATGAAAAATAATATATATACATATATATATACACACATATATACATACATATATACATACATATACACCTATTGACATACATATACATACATATACACATATATACATACATACATACATACACACACATATATACATACATAAACATACATACATGTATACATACACATATATACATACATAACGTCACATACATACATACATACACATGTATACATACATAAACATATACACATCCATATATACACACATATATATACTCACACAACCACAAAAACATACACACAAACACAAACACATATATACACACATACATACATATATACATACACACACGCACACATATATACTACATAAACATACATATATATACATACACATATATACATACTTATATACATACATACACATATATACATACATATACACATACATATGTATACACACATATATATACTCACACACACATGTATATACATACATAAACATACATACATATATACACACATACATACATATATACATACACACACACACACACACACACACACACACATACATACATAAACATACATATATATACATACACATATATACATACTTATATTCACATATATACATACATACACATATATACATACATACACATATATACATACATATACATATACACATACATATGTATACACACACATATATATTCACACACACACACACAAACACACGTACATAAACATACATACATATATACATACACATATATACATACATACATTCACATATATACATACATACACGTATAGACATACATATACACATACACATACATATATATACACACACATATATACTCTCACACACACACACACACACATATATACATACACAAACATACATACATATATACATACATACCGTATTTTTCGGAGTATAAGTCGCACCGGAGTATAAGTCGCACCTGCCGAACATGCATAATAAAGAAGGAAAAAAACATATATAAGTCGCATTTTTTGGGGAAATGTATTGGATAAAACCCAACACCAACAATAGACATTTGAAAGGCAATTTAAAATAAATAAAGAATAGCGAACAACAGGCTGAATAAGTGTACGTTATATGAGGCATAAATAACCAACTGAGAACGTGCCTGGTATGTTAACGTAACATATTATGGTAAGAGTTATTCAAATAACTATAACATATAGAACATGCTATACCTTTACCAAACAATCTGTCACTCCTAATCGCTAAATCCCATGAAATCTTATACGTCTAGTCTCTTACGTGAATGAGATCAATAATATTATTTGATATTTTACGGTAATGTGTTTAATAATTTCACACATAAGTCGCTCCTGAGTATAAGTTGCACCCCGGCCAAACTATGAAAAAAACTGCGACTTATAGTCCGAAAAATACTGTACACATATATCACCATGAATTGGTTAACGTGGACCCCGACTTAAACAAGTTGAAAAACTTATTCGGGTGTTACCATTTAGTGGTCAATTGTACAGAATATGTACTGTACTGTGCAATCTACTAATACAAGTTTCAATCAATCAATCATATATACCTACACACACACAACTATATACCTACACCCACACATAAATATACACACACTTAGACTTCCTTTTATTGTCATTCAAATTTGAACTTTACAGTATATATAAGAAATACATTTTGTTGCATTAGTTCGTTGTAGTGCAGGATAAAAGAGCAATAATTTCCATAGGTCATAAAAATATCAATATATACAAAACACTGATATCGTGATACAGTTTTTAGCCTATGCCAAAAGTCAATAACTTGCCTGACACAGTAAGATAGTTCTTAGGAGAGAAATAGACGTATAGATGGTGGACTCAGTAGACCGAGGGGGTGGTGGGTGCAAGAATCCCGGTCTGCGAGTGCCCAAATGGGGAAGTGGCCGCGTTACGTCTGGGTTAGTAAGTCGCTTGAGGGGAAGCTGACCAGCAAAATTGGGAACAGACTGGAAAGAAAACAAGTGTAAGACTGCAAAGATGGATGAAGTGTCCCAAAAGGGGAGCCGAGGAATGGAAACTGCTGTTCGTGGCATTACTGCGTGTGTGTGTGTGTGTGTGTGTGTGTGTGTGTGTGTGTGTGTGTGCGTGTGTGTGTGCGTGTGTGTGTGCGTGTGTGTGCATACCCAAGTACAGAAAGGGTGGTTTCCACAAGTGATGGAAACCCACTGAGTCCCCACAAATGACATAGACCAGTAAGTGTGTGTGATGCAGGTTTAGCAGCTGTGAAATGTTGTGCCGAGACAAAGCGGGTCTGACAGACGCACACACACACACACACACACACACACACACACACACACACACACACACACACACACACTTGCACACACGCACACACGCACACATTCTTGTATGTGTTACCTTCTTGAGAACACCCTTTCTAGATATATGAAGAAGTGTATTGACAACATTAATAATATATACATACTATGCAAATATAATAAAGTTTTTTGTGAAAAATGAGTTGGAATTTCACAAGAAAAACTTAGAATGTTGGCAATATTATAATAAAAGTCGCAATTTTACTCAACGCAAGTCAAAATTTTACAAGAAAAACGGAACATTTGTGCAATATGATGATACAAGTTCGAATTTTACTCAATAACAGTCGCAATTTGACAAGATAAAGCTAAACATTTTGGCAATTTTATGAAAAGAGTCGTCATTTTACTCGACAAAAGTCACAATTTTATAGGAAAACTTTAAAATGTTGGCAGTATAATAATAATCGGAATTTTACTTGGCAAAATTATGACAAAAGTCATAATTTTACTCAAGAAAATGTCACTATTTTACAAAGAACAACAACAAAATGGGCAACATTGTGATAAAAGTCAGAATGTTGTATGACAAATGGCACCATTTTTGCATTAAAAAGTCATAATTTTACATTAAAACAGTAATAATTTTACAAGAAAACATTGCCATATTACAGAAACAGAAAGAATATGAGAAATTGTTCCCAATTGTATAAGAAAAAAGTCGACACATTGTGAGAAAAAGACTGCTTTTAGATAATTTATTTATTTTTTTAAACTTTTTGTTCGTAGTTGTTTTTTAATATTCATTATTTACTTCAAGTTATTACAGTATGTCTCTATATACATATTTATTTATAAACCCCGTTTCCATATGAGTTGGGAAATTGTGTTGGATGTAAATATAAACGGAATACAATGATTTGCAAATCCTTTTCAAGCCATATTCAATTGAATGCACTACAAAGACAAGATATTTGATGTTCAAACTCATAAACTTTTTTTTTTTGTTGCAAATAATAATTAACTTAGAATTTCATGGCTGCAACACGTGCCAAAGTAGTTGGGAAAGGGCATGTTCACCACTGTGTTACATGGCCTTTCCTTTGAACAACACTCAGTAAACGTTTGGGAACTGAGGAGACACATTTTTGAAGCTTCTCAGGTGGAATTCTTTCCCATTCTTGCTTGATGTACAGCTTAAGTTGTTCAACAGTCCGGGGGTCTCCGTTGTGCTATTTTAGGCTTCATAATGCGCCACACATTTTCAATGGGAGACAGGTCTGGACTACAGGCAGGCCAGTATAGTACCCGCACTCTTTTAATATTAAGCCACGTTGATGTAACACGTGGCTTGGCATTGTCTTGCTGAAATAAGCAGGGGCGTCCATGGTAACGTTGCTTGGATGGCAACATATGTTGCTCCAAAACCTGTATGTACCTTTCAGCATTAATGGCGCCGTCACAGATGTGTAAGTTACCCATGTCTTGGGCACTAATACACCCCCATACCATCACAGATGTTGTTTTTTCAACTTTGCGCCTATAACAATCCGGATGGTTCCTTTCCTTTTTGGTCCGGAGGACACGACGTCCACAGTTTTCAAAAACAATTTGAAATGTGGACTCGTCAGACCACAGAACACTTTTCCACTTTTTATCAGTCCATCTTAGATGAGCTCAGGCCCAGCGAAGCCGACGGCAGTTTTGGGTGTTGTTGATAAACGGTTTTCGCCTTGCATAGGAGAGTTTTAACTTGCACTTACAGATGTAGCGACCAACTGTAGTTACTGACAGTGGGTTTCTGAAGTGTTCCTGAGCCCATGCGGTGATATCCTTTACACACTGATGTCGCTTGTTGATGCAGTACAGCCTGAGGGATTGAAGGTCACGGGCTTAGCTGCTTACGTGCAGTGATTTCTCCAGATTCTCTGAACCCTTTGATGATATTACGGACCGTAGATGGTGAAATCCCTAAATTCCTTGGAATAGCTGCTTGAGAAAGGTTTTTCTTAAACTGTTCAACAATTTGCTCACGCATTTATTGACAAAGTGGTGACCCTCGCCCCATCCTTGTTTGTGAATGACTGAGCATTTCATGGAATCTACTTTTATACCCAATCACGGTCACGGACCACAACCCAGCTGTAGAAGCTAACTGTTAATGGCCACTATAGTCCTAGTACCGTAGTGTATTTGTTCATCCTATGGTCACATATGGGTTGTCTTACGTCAGCACCGGAAGTCGTAAAATCAGCTGTTCACCTGGCGGGTTTTTTCGGGGATGAATAGGTAAGTCCTTCTTTAGCTTGTTTTATCATATATCGCTGCCTTTGCACCTGTCAATGTTAACAGGTGCAAAGTACAAATGTATGCACATTAAATCAACAAAAAAATCTTGACTTTGGAGCAATGTTCACGGACTTTAGTATTTGGCTCTCTATTAGATGCAATGGTTTTCCGTATTGGGACTATGATTTATGTCCTAACTTGTTCACACCTCCTCATATGGAAGCTGCTTTTCGTTGTTGGTGTCTCAAGAAGGGTGGAAATACAAGAACACACACACACACGCACACACACACGCACGCACACGCACAAAGCTGCCTTGCTGCCATTTCAGCAGATGTTTGCCTTGGCCTTGACTGGATCGCAAGTTGATGAGTTTTCCACCGCAGGTTTCTTTGGTCCCCCCCACACCCCCCCGCCCCCGGGTTCATGCGGCTTGCAGGAGTTTCTGTGGTTCTGGCAGAAGTACCAAACAGTTCCCGGGCTCGGCGTGCGAACCCGAGCCAAGTCGGACTCGCCGCTGCCGGCTGATGTCACTCATATTTGGCATTTGTACAACGGCACTGGGAGGACCAAGACGAGTGTCTCAAAACTTCCTTCACGAGGTCACAGTTTGCATCTGGTCTTCGTCACGTTAGCTTGTTGTGTGTGTATGAGTTCGAAAGAAGAAAATCAGGGTTTTTTCGGGGATGAATAGGGAAGTCCTTCTTTAGCTTGTTTTATCATACATATGTTTTGCACCTGTCAATGTTTACTTTTGTATGCACATTAAATCCACAAAAAAACCTTGACTTTGGAGCAATGTTCACGGACTCTAGTATTTGGCTCTCTATTAGATGCAATGGTTTTCCGTATGGTAATAAACATGATAATGCTACTAAACATGGTAATAAACATGATAATAATGCTAGTAAACATGGTAATAAACATGATAATAATGCTAGTAAACATGGTCGTAAACATGATAATAATGCTAGTAAACTTGGTAATAAACATGTTAATGCTAGTAAATATGGTAATAAACTTGATAATAATGCTAGTAAATGTGATAATAAACATGTTAATAATGCTAGTAAACATGGTAATAAACATGATAATGCTAGTAAACATGCTAATAAACATGATAATAATGCTAGTAAACTTGGTAATAAACATGTTAATGCTAGTAAATATGGTAATAAACTTGATAATAATGCTAGTAAATGTGATAATAAACATGTTAATAATGCTAGTAAACATGGTAATAAACATGATAATGCTAGTAAACATGCTAATAAACATGATAATAATGCTAGTAAACATGGTCGTAAGCATGTTAATAATGCTAGTAAATATGGTAATAAACTTGATAATAATGCTAGTAAACATGGTAATAAACACACTACTAATTCCTAGTAAATGTGATAATAAACATGATAATAATGCTAGTAAACATGGTAATAAACACACTACTAATTCCTAGTAAATGTGATAATAAACATGTTAATAATGCTAGTAAACATGGTAATAAACATGATAATAATGCTAGTAAACATGGTAATAAGCATGATAATAATGCTAGTAAACATGGTCGTAAGCATGTTAATAATGCTAGTAAACATGCTAATAAACATGATAATAATGCTACTAAACATGGTAATAAACATGATAATAATGCTAGTAAACATGGTAGTAAGCATGTTAATAATGCTAGTAAACATGCTAATAAACATGATAATAATGCTACTAAACATGGTAATAAACATGATAATAATGCTAGTAAACATGGTCGTAAACATGATAATAATGCTAGTAAACTTGGTAATAAACATGTTAATGCTAGTAAATATGGTAATAAACTTGATAATAATGCTAGTAAATGTGATAATAAACATGTTAATAATGCTAGTAAACATGATTTATGTCCTAACTTGTTCACACCTCCTCATATGGAAGCTACTTTTCCTTGTGGATGTCTCAAGAAGGGTAGAAATACAAGAACACACTCACACACACACATAAACAAACAAAGAAACGTCAACAATGGCGAGAATGCGTCCTTACGACGGGGACATCTCCAGTAAAACGGCGCCACTAAAAACCGGGTGGTCTCGGCGGAAAAAAGGGGGCGGGGCTTGTCCTTACGACACAAACTTTTCACCGCCATGTTTAACAGGAGGGACGAACGTCGTAAAGTAGCGAGGGAGGCTCATTTACATCACACTTGCTCTAACCTTGTGTGTGTGTGTGTGTGTGTGTGTGTGTTACAGTGCAATGAATAGCTGACAAGAGGGGGGTTTGGGGGGGGGCAAGATGTAAATGGCGGTTTGTTGGTCGTTTCACCGTCTCTTTCCTGTTGGTTGCCGTGGTAGCGCTCGCAAGGCGTCTGACCTTTAACCTCCCCAGCGACACAGAGGAGGAGGAGACGGGACGCTTTAACAAGATCGTTTACGGACAGACGCATGTTTAGGTCGTGTGTGTTGTGACACTTGCTGATATCAAAACACGCGCACACACACACGCACACACACACACACACACACACTTTCCAGCGGAGACACTTAATCAATACAGACTATTAAATTACTCGGCTGTTGTTCATTCATTTTTTCAGCCAAAAATAAAATAAGATAAAGTATGACCATAATACAGCAATAAAAATTATAAAAATGTATGAATACAATATAAAAGTTATAGGGGTAAAATAAGTAATAAAAATAATAAATTATTAAAGCAATGGGAACATGTGAATAAAATAACTGAAAATAGAAATATGAATAAAATGAGAAAACATAATAGTAGGAAATAGGAAATAGTGTATTACATTTTACAAAATAAAATTTTGAGAATAGTTAAAAACGAATGTGAAAAAAAAGGGGAAATATGAGGGAAATTAATGTAATACAAATAATAAATGGTAAAAATATTTATGAATACAACAATAAAAATGTGAATTAAATGAGAATGGATAGGGGAAAAAATAAAAATAAAATAAAACAACAAAAATGTGAATATAATTATGAATATAAGAAAATATAAGGGAAAATATTGTAATTAAAAAAATTAAGGTAATTATACATTGTGTTGAATACAGGGGAAACTAATATGAATAACATTTTAAAATATAGAGCAAAATAATGAAATAATAAAAAATATGTGTATGAAATCAACCAGAACATGTTAATATAATACAGCAATTAAAATCTGAATGAAATGAGAACATACAGGGGAGAAAAATTTAATAATAACAAATATAACTTATTAAAATAACCTAAACATTGTGAATACAGCAATAAATATCTGAAAAAAACTAAAAAATTATTTGAAAAAAGTATATAAGGGTAAATAATGGAATACAAATAACATATCATTAAAGGAATTATAACATTTTGTGAATACAGTAAAAAAAATAAAAAACTGAATACAATTTGAAAAAATATGGGAAAATAATGTAATAAAAATATAAATTATGAAATTATCAACAACATGTTGTGAACATAATATAGCAATAAACATCCGAATAAAATGAGAAAAATAAAGGGACAAAATATTGTAATAGTAAAAATATTTTAGAATATTTTGTGAATATACTACAAAAAAAATGAATAAAGTGACATTATAGGGGAATATAATGGAGTTATGAAGTATACAATTATGAATACAATGATTTTGTGAATATAATACCTTATTAAAAAAAAAAAAGACATTGTCAATGATGAGGAAAATTTAGAGCACTAAAATATCATCAACCAGATATGAATCAGAACTTTTGAATGTTCAAGTAATAAAAGAGACCTGTAACATTAGAGTTTGCAGCATTTTCTTCATTTACTAGCGAGTGTAAACACTCCAAACAATCAAACCAGCGCGCAGCAGTCAGACGCGAGGAGCTGAACAAATGTTATTCATGTAAAAGCTTAAAAAACAAAATGATAACGCGGGAGAACGTGCGCAGCTAATGTGCTCTTCCGGCGTGTATAGGGAAGATATTTCAACACGGTGGAGAGGATGACGCTTCTTTTGTGTTTATTATTTTGTACACCCACTTCCTGTTCACAGGTGACGACGCCTCTGCTTTTATCTTTGTTTGTGTGGGAGCAAACACACCACAACACAACACAAAGGGATGAGGGATGCAAGTGTGTGTGTGTTTTTGCATTTTGTGGTCAACAAACAAAAAGAGCAGGAAGTAACAATTTTAACATGTGAAATGTTTCTAAGTCACGTGAAAGATGGACAACAAGGTGTGTAACTTCTGCAGTTCTTGTATCAGATCTGATTATGTGTTGTTGTTATTATTGTGTATTTGGTTGTGTGTATGTGTACCTAATGTAGTGGCTGCTTACCACTACACTGGAAGTGCAATTTGTAGCCAAGGAGGTTTTCGCTAGAAATAGAGTTTTTATTTTTTAAGTTCCTTTTTTTACTTTAACAATGATTAGGAGTTCATGAGAAACTTGGAAAGAAACTGTGGCAATTTTTTGTATCATTTATTTATCAAACTACATATATTAAATTGTATCAACAATTTTATTTAGTATATTTATTTAGTAAATATATTTGTTCATATTATTTTTTAAGATACAGTACAATATATTATGCATTGCGGCCATTTGTTGTTATCCATCCATCTTGTTCCGCATATCCCAAATCGGGCCGCGGGGGCAGCAGCCTAAGCAAAAAGGTTTAGACACTACGTCCAGGTCTTCCCGAAGGAAGTTTAGGACATAGTCTCTCCAATGTGTCCTAGGTCTTGCTTGTGGACTCCTAGCGTTCGGACGTAGCACAAACATCTCCCCAGGTAGCCTTTGGGGGGCATTCTGACCACATGTTTGAACAACCTCATCTATATTAAATACATTATTTTGTTATATTAAAACATATTGATACTTTTAAATGGTAATTTTATAATTTTATGGGTTTTTAAAAAATATGTATATATTTTATTTTCTAAAATATTAGGTTTTGGAACTACTTGTTATATTATTTATTATATTAAAACATATTGATACTTATAAATGGTAATTTTATAATTTTATGGGTTTTAAAAAAAAAAAAAAAAAATTTCTAAAATATTAGGTTTTGGAACTATTTTTTATATTATTTATTATATTAAAACATACTGATATTTATAAATTCTATTTTCATTTGATAATTTTATACAGTTTTAAATATATCCTTTTTTTTCTAAAGTAATAAGTATTTGTTTTTTAAGTATATCATTTAATTATATTAAAACATTGATATTTGTAAATTGTATTTTCATTTTATAATTTAACAATTCTTTAAATATTTACTTGTTTTTAAATGTCTAAAGTAATACGTTTTTGACCTATTTGTTGTATTAAATATCAGGTATTTTATTTACTCTTTATATTACATATTATTTAATATTTATTTAATTGTAATACATTCCAAAATTACAATTACACATTGGGTTTTTTTACACATATTTTCAAACATTTTCGAATTCCAAAAAGTTTTTTTCCCCAATTTTGGGGGGATTTTGTCCTGCATTTAATATTGCAAGTATACTGCGTGACACAGCAGCAGCAATAATCAATCAATAATCATCTTGATCGTGCTCATGTGTTGATTGTAAACAATAGCTGTTTACAAAAAGCCATTTGCCATCTTGTGGGATTGGTAAGAACTACATCAGGGGGTTGCCTACAGCCGCAGCTGCCCGGTCCAATGAAATAAATAGAAAGTATAGAAGAGGCACGCAGTGGAAGTAGTAGAAATGTTGCAGTTGATGTTCTTTATAGGCGACGACACATTTAAGAGGTTTTGGTGAAAGGCTTCCTTCAATGCTGAGGTCAATTAGCCGATGACTGCAACTTCTGAAAAGGCGAGCAATATTTAAACCGCTCTCAAAATTGCTTTGACCTGCCGCTCCTCTTTCTGATCAGAGTTTGATCATAAAGATGTGGAAATGTAGCCCGTAAAAATCAATCGGTTTAACGATACCCTTTCGCTCGCAGTCCACTTTCATTGCACGCAAAAAAAATAAAAAAAACGGGACTGAAAGCCACAGTCCATGGCCGCCGATGGCATCTTATAAAAATCCTCAGGTTGATCGTCCGCGCACGCTTCCTCGCACTCGCCCAAACAAACATTCATGCTGCGGGGCGGAAGGAAGCGGCTCCATTATTTCTCTCAAGAGCTTTTTCAATTCCACGCCTGATGCTTGAGGGATTGTGTGTGTGTGTGTGTGCGTGTGTGTGTGTGTGTGTGTGTGTGTGTGTGTGTGTGTGTGTGTGTGTGTGTGTGTGTGTGTGTGTGTGTGTGTGTGTGTGTGTGTGTGTGTGTGTGTGTGTGTGTGTGTGTGTGTGTGTGTGTGTGTGTGAGTGAATCAGGATCTAGATGTAGTGTTGGCTGTAGCTTAAACCACTAAAGTGCTGACCTAATGTTAGCTTTACAATGTGTATATAAAGTGCATCCTTTCAGCATGTTATGTTACAGCCTCATTCCAAAATGGAATAAGTTCATCATTGTCCTCAAAATTCTCCACACAATGACAAAGTGAAAAAATGTTTATAACATTTTTTGCAAATGTATTAAAAATAAATAAATAAATCACATGTAGATAAGTATTCACAGCATTTGCCATGAAGCTCGGAAGTGAGGTCAGGTGCATCCGGTTTGAACTGCAGCTTAATTGGAGTCCACCTGTGGTAAATGGAGTGGGTTGGACATGATTTGGAAAGGTACACACCTGTACATATTTACGTGTGTTAATGTGATGTACAGTGCTTCACTGTTCCCACATTTTTTAAGTTACAGCCTTATTCCAAAATGGGATAAATTCATCTTTGTCCTCAAAATTTTCCACACAATACCCCATTATGACAAAGTGAAAAAATGTTTATACATTTTTTTGCAAATGTATTTAAAATAAAAAACTAAGAGGTCTACAGTGCTGAACTTTTCCCACATTTTTTATGTTACAGCCTCATTCCAAAATGGAATGAATATATCTTTGTCCTCAAAATTCTCCACACAATACCCCATTATTACAAAGTGATAATATGTTTATACATTTTTTTGCAAATGTATTTAAAATAAAAAACTAAGAAGTCTACAGTGCTTCACTGTTCCCACATTTTTTAAGTTACAGCCTTATTTCAAAATGGGATACATTCATCTGTGTCCTCAAAATTCTCCACACAATACCCCATTATGACAAAGTGAAAAAATGTTTATACATGTTTTTGCAACTGTATTTAAAATAAAAAACTAAGAAGTCAACAGTGCTTCACTTTTCCCACATTTTTTAAGTTTCAGCCTTATTCCAAAATGGGATGAATTCATCTTTGTCCTCAAAATTCTCCACACAATACCCCATTATTACAAAGTGATAATATGTTTATACATTTTTTTGCAAATGTATTTAAAATAAAAAACTAAGAAGTCTACAGTGCTTCACTGTTCCCACATTTTTTAAGTTACAGCCTTATTCCAAAATGGGATAAATTAATCTTTGTCCTCAAAATTCTCCACAAAATACCCCAGTATGACAAAGTGAAAAAAAATGTCTACATTTTTTTGCAAATGTATTTAAAATAAAAAACTAAGAGGTCTACAGTGCTTCACTTTTCCCACATTTTTAAAGTTACAGCCTTATTCCAAAATGGAATGAATTCATCTTTGTCCTCAAACTTCTCCACACAATACCCTTATGACAAAGTGAAAACCTTTTTAAATATATTTTTTTGCAAATGTATTAAAAATTAAAAAAAAAAAAAGAAATCTACAGTGCTTCACTTTTCCCACATTTTTTAAGTTACAGCCTTATTCCAAAATGGGATACATTCATCTTTGTCCTCAAAATTCTCCACACAATACCCCATTATGACAAAGTAAAAACTTTGATATATATATATATATTTTTTGCAAATGTATTTAAAATAAAAAAACTAAGTACTCTACAGTGCTTCACTGTTCCAACATTTTTTAAGTTACAGCCTTATTCCGTAATGGAATAAATTCATCGTTGTCCTCAAAATTCTCCACACAATACCCCATAATGACAAAGTGAAAACTTTTTTATATATATATTTTTTTGCAAATGTATTAAAAATAAAAAACTAAGAAATCTACAGTGCTTCACTTTTCACATATTTTTTATGTTACAGCCTTATTCCAACATGGAATTAATTCATCTTTGTCCTCAAACTTCTCCACACAATACCCCATAATGACAAAGTGAAAACTTTTTTATTTTATTTTTTTTGCAAATGTATTAAAAATAAAAAACTAAGAAATCTACAGTGCTTCACTTTTCACATTTTTTTTAATCTTAGAGCCTTATTCCAAAATGGAATGAATTCATCGTTGTCCTCAAAATTCTCGACACAATACCACGATACGACAAAGTCAAAACATTTTTTTTATAAAATATTTTGCAAATCTATGACAAGGAAAAAACTAAGAATTTTTACATAGATAAGTATTCACAGCCTTGAAGCTCAGAAGTGAGCTCAGGTGCATTATGTTTCTACTGAAGTTCCTGTAGCTTAGTTGGAGTCCATCTGTGGTAAATGCAGCTGGTTGGACATGATTTGGAAAGGTACACACCTGTCCATAAATAAGTGTGTGAATGTGATATACAATACTTGACTTTTTTGTTATGTTACAGCCTTATTCCTAAATGGACTAAATTCATCTTTGTCCTCAAAATTCTCCACACAATACCCCATTATGACAAAGTGAAAACATTTGTATAACATTATTTGCAAATGTATTAAAACTTAAACAAATATGTTTAAAAAACATGTATATACAGTGCATCTGGAAAGTAATCCGAGCGCCTCACTTTTTCCACATATGACGGCCGTAGTCCAAAATGGAATTAATTCATTTTTGTCCTCAAAATTCTACACACAATTACGAATAATGACAATGTAAAAGTTTATTTTTAGAATTGTTTGCTAATTTATTAATAATAAAAAACTAAGAAATTAGAATTTTTTGCTAATTTATTTATAATAAAAAACTAAGAAATCACATGTAGATAAGTATTCACAACCTTTGCCATTAAAAGCTCAAAAGTGAGCTCAGGTGCATCCTGTTTTAACTGATGTTCTTGCAGCTTAATTGGAGTCCACCTGTGGTAAATTCAATTGGTTGGACATGATTTGGAAAGGCACACACCTGTCTATATAAAAAGGTCCCAGAGCACAGAGCAGAGCACAAACCAAGAAGGAAATCCAAGGAATTGTCTGTAGACCTTCGAGACAGGATTGCCTTGAGGCACAAATCTGGGGAAGGGTACAGAAAAATATCTGCTGCCTTGAAGGTCCCAATGAGCACAGTGGCCACCATCATCCATAAATGGAAGTTTTTTTATGCAAACATTTCTAAAAAAAAAAAAAAAAAAAAAAAAAAAATGTAACAGTATGGGGTATTGTATGTAGAATTTTGAGGACAAAATTGAATGTAATCCATTTTGGAAAAAGGCTAAAAAACAAGGCGTCAAACTCGTTTTCATCAGACGGCCGCTTTTGAAAGAAAATATAAATATATACATTTACATATGCATCTAATATATATATATATATATATATATATATATATATTTTTTTTTAAATTTTATTTATTTATTTATTTATTTTGTTAAGTACACTGTAAAAAAAAAAATATATATATATATATACACACAAAAAAAAAACTGTCAACTCAGTTACCAGAATTTAACTGTAAATAACAAAGCGTTTGTTTTGTTTTTTACAACATTATGGTAAAAAAAAACAAAAATAAAAACTGTTGTAATACCGAAATAAAGTCAGTTTAGTCGCCAGAATTTTACTGTAAAATATATTGCAGTTTTTACAACATAAATGGAAAAAACGGTAACCGTATTTTTTTAAAATTCTGGCAACTGAGCTGCCAGTTTTTTAACCGTATAAAAATCTGGTCCCATTTTTCCATTTACAGCAATACACCGTAAAATCAACAACCGTAGATTAACGATAAAAAATAAATAAAAAAAATGAAAAAAAGGCGACACCATTTTTGTCAATTTACAGTAAAAATTACCATAAATTTTACTGTTAAATCACAAATAGAAATATGAATAAAATGAGAAAATATGAGAAATACTGTAATAAAAATTCAAATGTAAATACAGTAAATAAATCTGAATAAAATGAGAAAATAAGGGAAATATTGTAATACAAATTCAAATGTAATTACAGTCACAAAAAAAAACTGAAATAAAATCAGAAAATAAAGGGGAAAATAATGTAATAAAAATAAATTATGAAATTAAACATTTTGTGAATATAAAAGCAATAAAATGAGAATACAATTTGATAGACAACTTGCTTTGACATGTTAAGTCAAGCAGATAATGAAAAATACATGCTTGGAAAGTAAGATCATATACTATTTCAGGGGTCGGCAACCCGCGGCTCTAGAGCCGCATGCGGCTCTTTAGCGCCGCCCTAGTGGCTCTCTGGAGCTTTTTCAAAAATGTATGAAAAATGGAAAAAGGTGAGGAGAAAAAAATATATTTTTTGTGTTAATATGTTTTCTGTAGGAGGACAAACATGACACAAACCTCCCTAATTGTTATAAAGCACACTGTTTATATTAAACATGCTTCACTGATTCGAGTATTTGGCGAGCGCTGTTTTGTCCTACTAATTTTGGCGGTCCTTGAACTCACCCTAGTTTGTTTACATGTACAACTTTCTCCGACTTTCTAGGACGTGTTTTATGCCACTTCTTTTTCTGTCTCATTTTGTCCACCAAACTTTTAACGTTGTGCGTGAATGCACAAAGGTGAGTTTTGTTGATGTTATTGACTTGTGTGGAGTGCTAATTGGGCATATTTGGTCACTGCATGACTGCAAGCTAATCGATGCTAACATGCTATTTAGGCTAGCTATATGTACATATTGCATCATTATGCCTCATTTGTAGCTATATTTGAGCTCATTTAGTTTCCTTTAAGTCCTCTTAATTCAATTTATATCTCATGACACACTATCTGTATATAATATGGCTTTTATTTTTTTTTGAGGCTCCAGACAGATTTGTTTTTGTATTTTTGGTCCAATATGGCTCTTTCAACATTTTGGGTTGCCGACCCCTGTACTATTTGTTGCAATATTGGATAATATTAAAGGTAGACAATGCAGTACATATATTTGTCTGTCTAAATGGGAAAAAACTAATAGACTTTATTAAGGCATATTATTTCCAGGCGTTCGCGGGCCAAATGAAATAATGTGGCGGTCCTGATGTGGCCCCTGGGCCTTAAGTTTGACACCTGTGCTGTCACATAAAATGCAGAAAAAGTGAAGTGCTGTAAGTATCTACATGTGATTTTTTTATTTTAATACATTTGCAAAAAAAAACTTTGTCATTGTGTGTAGAATTTTGAGGACAAAGTTGAGTATATTTTGGAATAAGGCCGTAACATGACAACATTTTTAAAAAGTGAGGCGCTGTGAATACTTTCCGGATGCACTGTAAGTAAAAAGTGTATGAACATGTAGAGAAGGAAGCAAACTAAACACGGACGCATGGAAAGAGAACACATTGAGATTCTGCAGCAGTCGCCTTCTGGCCGCAGTCGAGCGTTTAATTGATTACGAGCACCGTTTGTGTTTTGTAACGCCACGCTCGCCATTGATCCGCCGCTCCTGCTCGTCACGACCCCCAAAACGCCTCCGCTTGTCAGCACGGCCCGTGAGCTCTCCAACCGCACTTGACGACTGCAAGTACACCTGCAAGTACACCTGACCATGCAATACGCATCAATAATAACAACACAGGATTCTAGAAAGGTGTTGTGTTGTATTGCAAGTGCAGCTCGTTTTTTAATGGCCTGTGGCAATTTCTAGAAAAACAATTACAAAATACAACACAGAATGTGGAATAAAGTTGTAATGTTGACTTTAACAACACAAAGCTGCCATGCAGACTGTTGTCTTTATTTCTCCAAAAATAATGAACGAAAATCTAAGTTGTTATGAATGATTTACCTATTTATGGTTCCGATTACCTAAAATATTCCACTTTGAAATATGTTTTGGGGGGGAAATATTGCATATCTTGGGAATTTGCCATATAAAAACAAAGTTCATTCATCCATTAATCCATTTTCTTCCGCTTATCTGAGGTCGGGTTGCGGGGGCAGCAGCCTAAGCAGAGAGGCCCAGACTTCCCCAAATATATTAATAAAAAATATATATAATCAAAGTTGTATTGAAGATTCAAGCATTGAATGTAAAAAAACAAAAACAAAACAAAAAAACAAAGTTTTTTGTTTTCGCTTAATCAAATAATGTCATACTTGCCAACCCTCCCGTTTTTAGCGGGAGAATCCCGATATTCAGCGCCTCTCCCGACAACCTCCCGGCAGAGATTTTCTCCCGACAAACTCCCGGTATTCAGCCGGAGCTGGAGGCCACGCCCCCTCCAGCTCAATGCGGACCTGAGACTGAGTGGGGACAGCCTGTTCTCACGTCCGCTTTCCCACAAAATAAACAGCTTGCCTGCCCAAAGACGTCATAACATCTAGGGCTTTTATAGAGTGCACAACTGCGCACACAACAAGGAGACGAAGCAGAAGAACGAGGAAATTACAGACATGGCGGCCGAAATGATATACTCATCATGAACGGAGAAGTTAAACAGGACAATACTGCCATCTAATGGATAGCCACTGGAACACTGAAATTCAAGTATTTTTTTTTTTTTCTATGTAAATAAAATAAAATAAAAATATATATATATATAGCTAGAATTCACTGAAAGTCAAGTATTTCATACATATATATATATATATATATATATATATATATATATATATATATATATATATATGAAATACTCGAGTTGGTGAATTCTAGCTGTAAATAACCACACCCCCAACCACGCCCCCCACCCAGTAACAACCTCCCCCCCCCCCCCCCCCCCCCTGACCCCGACCAAGCCCCCCCACACACCTCCCGATATTGGAGGTCTCAAGGTTGGGAAGTATGAAATAATGTAAACATTGAACACGTAACAATAAGCTCTTAAAATGAAGGAATATGCAAGAAATGCTTTATAAAGTGTAAGAAAATAGTGCAAAGTGAGAAAATGTAACTATAGAGAAACCTGATCTGCAGGTTTAGTAGCAGGAAGTTACAGCCGTGCTCTAAAGGGTGAGCGCGGCTAAGGTGGTGTGGTATTAGCTGTCTTGCCTTGCATCATTTACAGACCACTTTGGTCTGACTACGGATCCAAAAAAAAACTGTCCAGGTGACTTTTCCTCTTTGATCCACAATTTCTTCATTTTCCCTCCATGCAAAGAATCAACCGCCAGACAACCAAACAAGATAGTTGATACTGTTACCCGATTGGCTGTTAGCAATTCTGTTTTTATTCATGTAACCAACCTTGCTTCCATACTTCCGCTTCCTTCCAACGAAAATAATATACAGTATAGGCCAAACGTTTGGACACACCTTCTCATTTCAATGTATTTTCTTTATTTTCATGACTATTTACGCTGTAGATTGTCACTGAAGGCATCAAAACTATGAATGAACACATGTGGAGTTATGTACTTAACAAAAAAAAAGGTGAAATAACTGAAAACATGTTTTATATTCTAGTTTCTTCAAAATCGCCACCCTTTGCTCTGATTACTACTTTGCACACTCTTGGCATTCTCTCGATGAGCTTCAAGCACACCTGTGAAGTGAAAACCATTTCAGATGACTACCTCTTGAAGCTCATCGAGAGAATGCCAAGTGTGTGCGAAAAAGTAATCAGAGCAAAAGGTGGCTATATTGAAGAAACTAGAATATAAAACATGTTTTCAGTTATTTCACCTTTTTTTGTTAAGTACCCCACAATACGAAGGTCCTGAGTAGTCCTGGGTTCGATCCTGCGCTCGGGATCTTTCTGTGTGGAGTTTGCATGTTGTCCCCGTGACTGCGTGGGTTCCCTGCGGGTACTCCGGCTTCCTCCCACCTCCAAAGACATGCACCTGGGGATAGGTTAAATGGCAACACTAAATTGGCCCTAGTGTGTGAATGTGAGTGTGAATGTTGTCTATCTATTAATTTCCCTTGTGGATCACTAAAGTTTGTCTAAGTCTATCTGTGTTGGCCCTGCGATGAGGTGGCGACTTGTCCAGGGTGTACGCCGCCTTCCGCCCGATTGTAGCTGAGATAGGCTCCAGCAGCCCCCGCGACCCCGAAAGGGATAAGCGGTAGAAAATGGATGGATGGGATGGACATAACTCCACATGTGTTCATTCATAGTATTGATGCCGTCAGTGACAATCCACAATGTATATAGTCATTCAAACAAAGAAAACACATTGAATGAGGAGAAGGTGTGTCCAAACTTCATATATATATATATACATTACCGTTCAAAAGTTTGGGGTCACATGGAAATGTCCTTATTTTTGAAGGAAAAGCACTGTACTTTTCAATGAAGATAACTTTAAACTAGTCTTAACTTTAAAGAAATACACTCTATACATTGCTAATGTGGTAAATGACTATTCTAGCTGCAAATGTCTGGTTTTTGGTGCAATATCTACATAGGTGTATAGAGGCCCATTTCCAGCAACTATCACTCCAGTGTTCTAATGGTACAACGTGTTTGCTCATTGGCTCAGAAGGCTAATTGATGATTAGAAAACCCTTGTGCAATCATGTTCACACATCTGAAAACAGTTTAGCTCGTTACAGAAGCTACAAAACTGACCTTCCTTTGAGCAGATTGAGTTTCTGGAGCATCACATTTGTGGGGTCAATTAAATGCTCAAAATGGCCAGAAAAAGAGAACTTTCATCTGAAACTCGACAGTCTATTCTTGTTCTTAGAAATGTAGGCTATTCCACAAAATTGTTTGGGTGACCCCAAACTTTTGAACGGTAGATATATATATATATATATATATATATATATATATATATATATATATATATATATATATATATATATATATATATATATATATATATATATATATATATATATATATATACACACACACACACACACACACACACACACACATACATACATATACATACATATATACTGTATATATACATATATATTGTGTATATATATATATATATATATATATATATATATATATATATATATATATACACATATATACATACATATACATATACAATAACTACATAAACTAGATGAACCGTTCTGATAAATGTATATTTTACTTAAATGAAAACTGGTTTTGTTGAACAAAACTCTACCCAAACATTTAATAAAGTCAAATACAAATAATGCAACAAGAGAAGTATCCAATTTCTAGAGTAAATGTGTACAACAGATTTAGATCATCTACATCAACAGAATGATTTGTCTAAATGGATGAACAGGACGGTATTATTTTTTTAATTTTTTTTTTAAATTATTGATTATATATATATATTTTTTTAATTGATTAAGAATCGTGACAGATAAGAATCGCGTTCAATTCAAAAATATATATTTTTTGACACTTCTAGTGCTCTTAGCTCATGAGTCAATTCCACCATTTTAATGATTTTTTTCTAAGTAGCGAGCCTTTGGAATAGGTACAGCTTGTCCCTATGCGGTCCTTCTTTTTTTAATTTGTATTTTTATTTCTGTACGATCCTTTTGAATCCAGTTTGTTTCTCACGTCCACATACTATGGACTGGACTTTCACAATATTATGTCAGACCCACTCGACGTCCATTGCATCCGGTCTCCCCTAGAGGAGAGGACGTATGCGGTCCTCTCCAAGGTTTCTCATAGTCATTCACATCGACGTCCCATTGGGGTTGTGAGTTTTTCCTTGCCCTGATGTGGGCTCTGTACCGCGGATGTCGTCGTGGCTTGTGCAGCCCTTTGAGACACTTGTGATTTAGGGCTGTATAAATAAACATCGATTGGTTGATTAATTGACATTGTAAACAAAGCCTTCATCCAACATGTCTGCCCAGCCCCCACAATGCATTGCAAAACCACGCGGCCTTTGATAGCAAGTGACGCCACTTCCTGCCTATATCCTCCACGTCCATCCTCCAGTACTCACAACAACAACAACAACAAAAAAGCAAAGATGCTCGCTGAAGTTAATTGCCGCTTGACTTTGTGCAACTTAACGAGGGGCAGGAAGTAGAGCAAATGTCGCTGAGTCGACTTAAAACCGGCAAGAGTCGCTTTTAAATAGCAACAATTAACCTTATTGACGAGTTGTTGGTTATTTCCTTTTTCGCCCACACTCGTTCCTCCATTCACCTTACTTCCTGATGCCACACACACACACACACACACACGCACACACACACACACACACACGTTCTGCTACTTTGCCTTTAAAATCAATTCCATGTCAGCTAACAGCGTGTCCTCTAGCAGGGGTCAGGACCTCTACCTGCTGACTTCATCTCCTTCCTTGAATTAAAAGGCTGCATCACATTACACACACACACACACACACACACACATACACTAGGACAGTGTACACACACACAGCACATTGGATTACGGACACCAGGGCAAAGAAACCCAATAAAGCTTTTAACGCGGCGGCCGACGGCGAGTGGATCTGATATCTGATGGCGCTTCCACGGCGAGATGGATGGAGGCGTCGCCGGCCTCGCAGCCAAAGTGCGAGGGCGAGAAGCGAGAGCGGGGGAAAAAGAGAGGGCGACCGGAGGAGAAAAGGCGGCTAAAAATAAAAGATGTGGGTTCACACAGACACCCGGGGCGTGGATCAATGGCGAACACCCAGACGCTCACGGTCTGATGCCGTGTCCACACGGGAAGGTATTTAGGTGGGAACAGTGAAAGTATTGGAGCCTTTCATCCCCGGGGCGACTACTCAGCTTTTATGCATGACATTTTTTTAGCTAAAGATAATCCAAGAATGGATAAAATATGACCAAATATAGGGAACAATAATAATCATAAAAATGATCAAATATATGAATAAAGTGAGAAATGATAGGAGAAAAGTAATATAAAAGGGAAAATGTGAATACCATATTAAAAATGTGAAGATAGAAGAGAAAATAATACATACAAAAATAAACTATTACAATATTGAGATATTCTAAGAATTCTAAGTTAATGATTATTTGCAAAAAAAAAAAAGTTTCTCAGTTGGAACATTAAATATCTTGTCTTTGCAGTCTATTCAATTAAATATAAGTTGAAAAGGATTTGCAAATAAGTGTATGCTGTTTTTATTTACGAATTACACAACATGCCAACTTCACTGGTTTTTGGTTTATGTATATATATATATATTAGGGCTGCAACTAACGATTAATTTGATAATCGATTAATCTGTCGATTATTACTTCGATTAATCGATTAATAATTGGATAAAAGAGACAAACTACATTTCTATCCTTTCCAGTATTTTATTGGAAAAAAAACAGCATACTGGCACCATACTTATTTTGATTATTGTTTCTCAGCTGTTTGTACATGTTGCAGTTTATAAATAAAGGTTTATAAAAAAATTTAAAAAAATAAATACAAAAAATACAAAAATTGCCTCTGCGCATGCGCATAGCATAGATCCAACGAATCGATGACTAAATTAATCGCCAACTATTTTTATAATCGATTTTAATCGATTTAATCGATTAGTTGTTGCAGCCCTAATATATACACTACCGTTCAAAAGTTTGGGGTCACCCAAACAATTTTGTGGAATAGCCTTCATTTCTAAGAACAAGAATAGACTGTCGAGTTTCAGATGAAAGTTCTCATTTTTCTGGCCATTTTGAGCGTTTAATTGACCCCACAAATGGGATGCTCCAGAAACTCAATCTGCTCAAAGGAAGGTCAGTTTTGTAGCTTCTGTAACGAGCTAAACTGTTTTCAGATGTGTGAACATGATTGCACAAGGGTTTTCTAATCATCAATTAGCCTTCTGAGCCAATGAGCAAACACATTGTACCATTAGAACACTGGAGTGATAGTTGCTGGAAATGGGCCTATATACACCTATGTAGATATTGCAGCAAAAACCAGACATTTGCAGCTACAATAGTCATTTACCACATTAGCAATGTATAGAGTGTATTTCTTTAAAGTTAAGACTAGTTTAAAGTTATCTTCATTGAAAAGTACAGTGCTTTTCCTTCAAAAATAAGGACATTTCAATGTGACCCCAAACTTTTGAACGCTAGTGTATATATATACACATGGTTGTTTTTTTTTAATAAATATGCAAATAAAAAAAAACACATTGTCATTAAGCAGTATAGTCTGTAGAATTTTGAGAACATTTAAATTGAAGGCTGTAAATATAACAAAGCGGAAAAATCTATGAATACTTTACGGATGCACTGTATTTTAATTTGCAACGCTGAACTAGCAAAGAGGCAGCATTTGCATGTTAGAGATGTTGAAGTGTGATGATAATCTCGCCTTGTCTCTCATTTACCAACAAAAGCTAGCGCGTCCTGTAATGATTATTAATATTTATGATTATTAGTCATACTTTACAAAAACAGTCATTTAACAATGATTTGTGTATGTGCTTTTACTGCCATCTAGTGTCTACCTTTAAGTATCGATGCTATAAAAGGAGTAAAACATTTTCCAATTGTTAAAATCATGTGCTTTTTGAGGTGAAGTTAAAAAAAAAAAAAAAAACATAAAATCACAACCTTCACTTTCTAAAAAAGCAGCTGCAAATCAAGGCTTTTTAGGCCGCAACATGGCAAAAACAAAAAGCCTGCTAAACCTTGGAAGGACCGATAAGTAAAACAATAAAAATAAAATGGACGCTCAATCTTTAGTTAGCAAAAATTGCATTTTAATCAACATTGAATATCTTCAAGTGCAATTTTCCCAGTCGGAAAAACTGAGTCGGGCGGTTTGTTTTGTTGTCTTTTTGTTGTCTTTTTGTTGTTGTTGTTGTTGTTGTTGTTGTTGTTGTTGTTGCCGTCACTTTCGACACACCTGGTTTGTCAGTGTTGATTGTCAGTTATGGTTCGATCAATTCATTTATTGACGATCTGCTCAGTGGCCTAGTGGTTAGAGTGTCCGCCCTGAGATCGGTAGGTTGTGAGTTCAAACCCCGGCCGGGTCATACCAAAGACTATAAAAATGGGAACCATTACCTCCCTGCTTGGCACTCAGCATCAAGGGTTGGAATTGGGGGTTAAATCACCAAAAATGATTCCCGGGCGCGGCTACGCTGCTGCCCACTGCTCCCCTCACCTCCCAGGGGGTGATCAAGGGGATGGGTCAAATGCAGAGGACAAATTTCACCACACCTAGTGTGTGTGTGACAATCATTGGTACTATAAATTTAAATCTGCTGAGGCCAAGTGTATCGCAAAGAAAACCCATATTTGCATAGCCTCTTTCTTCTTCTCCAGTTTCAGTGTGTGAACAGCGCCACACGTCGGTGTGGAATATGTACTGCATGGTTTTCATCCTGGGATCCGTCCCTCGGTCCTTGACTATTGCTCCTGACTCAATTGCCGTTATTTGAGCCGTGAAGCGAACGACCGACGCTCTCAGCCTTTTACTTCATTATTAAAGAGATCGTTGAGAGTAAGTCTATTAACGATTGGCCACCGCACTACACTCTTTTGACTCATGGGACCGCCGTTCAATCCCCGTAACGCGACCCGAGACGAGATCGGGGTTTTTGGTGGCCGACTTTTTTTTAATCACAGTTACAGACGGACTCTGGGGTACTTTTACCCGAGTGTCCTTGAAAGCAACACATGAGTAAGTCAGCAGTTTGCACGACGCTGCCAACACTTTAGCGCTGATATCGATATCGCAAGGAATCCAACCTAATTTGAAATATCTGACAGTATGATCGCTGTACATTTGCCACTGTCTTGCGGACAGTGTGAGTAATTCAGGTTAACGACCATGAAATACACATTGAAGTGTGGACAGCACAGCATTTTTATATATGACCCAATCCAAACAACCTTTCCCACTCATGCCGCAAATAAGCTATCACAAAAAGTCAACACAAATGGTCACACGCAACACAACCTGCTCACTGAACTATGTGGATATTATTTAAAAAAAAAACAATGTCCAATCACAATACATGATTTAAAATTACACCCATTTAAATCCACCACAATGTTTGGTGCATTTTAGCTGCTTGATATTTCTGATTGATCACAAAAGTTTAAGGAGGGCATCACGGAAGTAAACAAAGTAGGAATCGAACTTTCACATACTCTTAACCAGTTAAGTTATATATATGTATATATATATATATATATATATATATATATATATATATATATATATATATATATATATATATATATATATATATATATATATATATATATATATATATATAATATGCATACACAGCATATAATTATGTACACATTCTGTATATATGTATAGGCCTTACATACATATATATGTACATATATACACACATACATAAATACATACATACACATATACACACGTATGCATATACAAACATACATATATATATATTTATACACACACAAATATATATATATATACACTAGCGTTCAAAAGTTTGGGGTCACATTGAAATGTCCTTATTTTTGAAGGAAAAGCACTGAACTTTTCA
>NC_084739.1:72243149-72250649 GCF_033978785.1 Entelurus aequoreus
TTTTATTTTAAATGTCCTGCCCAGCTTCTCAGGCAAATCATATAGTAGATGTAGATGCCCATATAGGCTGTTCAGATTTACTTTACAAAAGAGAAGTGTGGGATACTTCTCTTGTTGCCTTATTTGTATTTTGACTTTATTAAAAGTATTTATATAATCATTTGGTGCAGCCGGGCCGGAGCAGGAGGGGATAGAAAGAGAAAAAAAGGAAGACAGAGGGGGGAATTGTGGGGACAAGAGGGGGATTAGATAGAGAGACACAAACAACAACAACAACAATAGAGCAACAATAGAGCAACATCAGCAAATACGACATGTACAAATATGATGGTAAAAGTAATAGTAAATAAGCAGTTAGCGAAAATAAAAAATAATACAGAAATGACAATGAGCATTATTACAATCCGTAAACTCGCCGCACCGTTTTATAAGCCGCAGGGTACAAAGCGTGGGGGGGAAAAAAGTAGGCGGCTTATAGTCCGGTACATATTTCGGGAGGCGTGTAACGCTCGGCTGCAGGTTTTGAAGCAAAGTTGCGTCACAAACACGTACTCCATCTTTAAATGGACATTATTCAGCTGTTGGTATTGGACTGTGCATGGTGACTAGAGATGTCCTATATTCCGATATTGTCCTACTCTTAATTACCGATTCCGATATCAACCGATACCGATATATACAGTGGTGGAATTAACACATTATTATGCCTAATTTTGTTGTGACGCCCCGCTGGATGCATTAAACAATGTAACTTTACCATGAATTGATGAACGTGGACCCCGACTTAAACAAGTTGAAAAACTTATTCGGGTGTTACCATTTAGTGGTCAATTGTACGGAATATGTACTGTACTGTGCAATCTACTAATACAAGTTTCAATCAATCAATCAAAAACAAGGTTTTCCAAAATAAGAGAACAACTTCAACTCTAGTTATGGAAAAAAAAAATGCTAACATGGCACTGCCATATTTATTATTGAAGTCACAAAGTGCATTATTTTTTTTAAACATGCCTCAAAACAGCCACTTGGAATTTGGGACACGCTCTCCCTGAGATAATCCTAATACCCACTACAACTATGGGAAATACTATACTTTTTTGTAAACATGCCTCAAAACAACAGCTACAAAAACAATGAAAGCACACAGCTTCAGTCCAGAGTATACTAGAGCATACTTGCCAACCTTGAGACCTCCGAATTCGGGAGATTGGGGGGTGTATATTGTAGCGTCCCGGAAGAGTTAGTGCTGCAAGGGGTTCTGGGTTTTTCTTCTGTTGTGTTTATGTTGTGTTACGGTGCGGATGTTCTCCCGAAATGTGTTTGTCATTCTTGTTTGGTGTGGGTTCACAGTGTGGCGCATATTTGTAACAGTGTTAAAGTTGTTTATACGTCCACCCTCAGTGTGACCTGTATGGCTATTGACCAAGTATGCGTTGCATTCACTTGTGTGTGTATAAAAGCCGCATATATTATGTTATTATGTTATATTACGACAAGTTGTAGAGGACGCTAAAGGCAGTGCCTTTAAGGCACGCCCCCAATAATGTTGTCCGGGTGGAAATCGGTAGAAATTCGGGTGAATGGTTGCCCCGGGAGATTTTCGGGAGGGGCACTGAAATTCGGGAGTCTCCCGGGAAAATCGGGGGGTTGAAACCGATACCGATAATTTCCGATATTACATTTTAAAGCATTTATCAGCCGATAATATCGGCAGGTCGATATTATCGGACATCTCTCAGGGTTTCCCACACATTCATTTATTTGTGGCGGCCCGCCACGAAAGAATTACTTCCGCCACAAATATATATATATATATATATTTTTTTATTTTTTATTTTTTTTTGTCCTCTCCAGCTTTTTAGGCAAATCATATAGTTGATGTAGATGCCCATATCGGCTGTTCAGATTTACTTTACAAAAGAGAAGTGTAGGATACTTCTCTTGTCGCCTTATTTGTATATGACTTTATTAAATGTATTTATATTAGAAACACAACATGTGTATATAACAAAGGGTGCAAAGTCTGCAGGCAGTAGGAAACACATGGTTAAGTGTAGGGAGTAAAACTGATGGCAGTCTAAAGTTCAAGATTTTTGGAGCTCTTTGTTCAGTGGATCAGATGTTTGATGAAGCTCTGTGTCTATCTACCACCACTACTGTTTTCTGCTTATTTGTTACTGACTGGGCAGCACGGTGGTACAGGGGTTAGTGCATGTGCCTCACAATACGAAGGTCGTGAGTTCAATCCCGGGCTCGGGATCTTTCTGTGTGGAGTTTGCATGTTCTCCCCGTGACTGCGTGGGTTCCCTCCGGGTACTCCGGCTTCCTCCCACCTCCAAAAACATGCACCTGGGGATAGGTTGATTGGCAACACTAAATTGTGTGAATGTGAGTGTGAATGTTGTCTGTCTGTCTGTGTTGGCCCTGCGATGAGGTGGCGACTTGTCCAGGGTGTACCCCGCCTTCCGCCCGAATGCAGCTGAGATAGGCTCCAGCACCCCCCGCGACCCCAAAAAGGGACAAGCGGTAGTAAATGGATGGATGGATGGATGTTACTGACTGTGGCAGGACACCTCTGCCTCTGTTTCACTTTATGTTGCTGGTAAATAATATGGTTGTAGTAGTAGGCTAAAATTAAATTATTTAGTATGCACTAATTAAAGAGGCAGAGCTTTGAGACATTTTAGCTTTTATATTTTATAAGATATATTTTTTGTAAGAACCACAATTAATAAATATATTTCAGTGAATAACTTATTGTTCAAATCTGTATATAAATATGTACATAAAGTATTGTAATTATATTGTAAAATGGATGGATGGATGGACGTTTAAAACAAAACTGTTATTATTAATTAGTAAGTATACATTTTTTGAGCCTTTTTAGAGTGAATCAAATCATTGTAGTAAATTATGCAAATTACTCGATGATGTCATGGTGACGCCCCCACCGCCACAGGTATCTTGGCAGTTTATGGGAAACACTGTCTCTAATGGTGACTTTCACTTTCACTTCATCCTTCAACAAGGCCAAACATTGTGGACGTTCTTGAGAGGGAAGCTCCAGCGAGAGAAGCACCTTTTAACGGCCGCCACGAGAGTTCAATGCGAAGCTCAAACTCCTCACACTTTATCCGGGGGCGGGGGGGGTCCAAAGCAAACAGCCGCCTTCAGGCTGAGGCCTCAATTGGCTGCGCTCATGTCATAAATCCCAGCGTCTCCGTTTGGAAGCAGCAGATTTTAATCCGGGGGAGCGTAATGTGTTTGGATAGAGCTCAGTTGGAGGACTATAATCAGAATAATTATTCTGGTCTCGCTCCAGCCTGGGGCCTTTTAGCTAATGACAGCCACGACACTCATGGGCGAGGGTTCAAGCTGTCCAAGTGTGTGTGTGTGTAAGTGTGTGTGTGTGTGTGTGTGTGTGTGGTTCAGACATCTGCACAGATTAGAAAAAGCATTACTAGAAGTGTGGCGTTGTTAAGCAGAGAGATGATGGTGAAAATGATGGTGTCATCTTCTCAGAGCTGCTCGGTCACATGACTCATCTTGACACTGAGCTTTAAAAAGCGGCAGTAAGGAACATAATGTCACCGCGGCTTGGAGGCGGGACGTGTATCACGATAATTATTGATATGTTTTATGACCCGTGGAAAATAAGGAGCAGGACAAAAAAAAAAAGATTCCAATCTCAATTGGAAATGTAATGTCAACACAAGCATGGAAAACAATGTAAACAAAATTGTAAGAAATCACACCGAACACTCAGCAAAAAGCTCTTAGAAATAAGGAATATGTAAGAAACGCTCCATAAAGAGTGAGGAAAATAGTGCAAAGTGAAAATGTAAACAAAGAAACCCGAGAAGAACTATGTTCTGCAGGTTTGCAGCTGTGCTCTAAAGGGTGAGCATCGTTTACGGACCACCTTGGAGAAAATCCAAAAACTGTCCCGGTGACTTTTCCTCTTTTATACCACAATTGTTTTCATTTTTCACTTTCTCTTTTCGCTCCTTTGCAAAGAATCAAGCGCCAGGCAAGCAAACTTAACAATATCATTAACGGTTACCGTCATTTCCGAGCTATACAGCACACCAGTATTTAAGCCGCACCCACCACATTTTTGAAAAAAATATTTTATACATATATTAGTCGCACCATTCCCTAATATATATGTATATATATATGTATATATATATATATATATATATATATATATATATATATATATATATATATATATATATATATATATATATATATATATATATATATATATATATATATATATACATATATATACATATATATACATATGCGACTAATATATGTATAAAATCTTTTTTTCAAAAATTTGGTGGATGTGGCTTAAAAATACTGGTGTGCTGTATAGCTCGGAAATTACGGTTACTGTTAATGATATTGTTAAGATTGCTTGTCTGGCGCTTGATTCTTTGCAATGGAGCGAGAAGATATATATATATATATATATATATATATATATATATATATATATATATATATATATATATATATATACATATATCTATATATATCTATATATACGTAAAACCTACGAATGTTACTTAAAATGATGAACGAAGAGTAATTTCGAGTAGAAACGCTATGGACGGTTGTACCGCCTGCTGTGAGGGAACTCGTCCAAAAGATGGCGCCATAGTACAAACAGGAACGCACCTTTTCAGTGTCTGTCGGTTTTCGATGAAAACTATTTGTTGTCTTGGAGTTATGAAGAATCCTTTTGAGCAGAAACGCTATGGACGGTTATACCGCTGGTTCATAGGACAAAAGCAGCACCTGCTGTGAGTGAACTTGTCCAAAAGGTGGCGCCATAGTACAAACAATAACACACCTTTTCAGTGTCTGTCGGTTTTTGATATAAACTACTAGTTGTCTTAAAGTTATGAAGAATCCTTTTGAGCAGAAACGCTATGGATGGTTGTACCGCCAGTTCAAAGGACAATAACAACCACCTGCTATTAGGGAACTTGTCCAAAAGATGGCGCCATAGTACAAACAATAACACACCTTTTCAGTGTCTGTCGGTTTTCGATGAAAACTATTTGTTGTCTTGGAGTTATGAAGAATCCTTTGGAGCAGAAACGCTACGGACGGTTGTACCGCCAGTTCAAAAAACTAAAGAAGCACCTGCCGTGAGTGAACTCGTCCCAAAGGTGGCGCCATAGTACAAGCAATGACACACCTTTTCAGTGTCTGTCGGTTTTCGATGAAAACTATATGTTGTCTTGGAGTTATGAAGAATCCTTTGGAGCAGAAACGCTACGGACGGTTGTACCGCCGGTTTATAGAACAAAAGCAACACCTGCTGTGAGTGAACTTGTCCAAAAGATGGCGCCATAGTACAAACAATAACACACCTTTTCAGTGTCTGTCGGTTTTCGATGAAAACTATTTGTTGTCTTGGAGTTATGAAGAATCCTTTGGAGCAGAAACGCTACGGACGGTTGTACCGCCGGTTCAAAGGACTAAAGAAGCACCTGCTGTGAGTGAACTCGTCCCAAAGGTGGCGCCATGGTACAAACAATGACACACCTTTTCAGTGTCTGTCGGTTTTCCATGTAAACTACTAGTTGTCTTGGAGTTATGAAGAATCCTTTTGAGCAGAAACGCTATGGACGGTTGTACCGCCGGTTTATAGGACAAAAGCAACACCTGCTGTGAGGGAACTCGTCCAAAAGGTGGCGCCATAGTACAAACAATAACGCACCTTTCCGATGAAAACTATTTGTTGTTGTCTTGGAGTCATGAAGAATCCTTTCGAGTAGAAACGCTATGGACAAATAATGAAACGGGATATACTTCTGGTTCAAGGCCACAGATATATACGTAAAACTTTACGACCGTTGCTTGGAGTGATGAATGAAGAGTAATTTCGAGTAGAAACACTGTGGACAGAAGTACAAAACAGGAAGTAGATTGTCAACCCCCAGCACCAGCAGTAAGCGAACTCATCCAAAAGGTGGCGCCATAGCACAAATTATAACACACCTTTTCAGTGTCTCTGTTGTTGTTGAAAGCTATTTGTTGAATACAAAACATGATGGCGGTTAGTGCAGAAAAATCCATAAATTAGTCACAGCGTTTTTATAAGCCGCAGGGTTCAAAGCGTAGGAAAAGTAGGTTAAATGAGGCGCTATAAGTTCATAATGACAACCCAAGCCGGCATTGTGTTGTGTTCATTCCTGGCCAAGGTTTCCTCACAATGGCCTTGAAGCTGCTGTGATTATTACGTATTGTTGCTTTAAACAACATAAGCACAACCCTCAGCTCATTCAAAGCTGGGCGGGCTTGAAAATAAATGTATTTGTGGCAGGAACGCACGGAAATGAATCAATATCCAACGTGTTGGCAATCAAACATGATCGCCGCACAAGCAGTGGCAGCCAGCGATCAATACACGCTTTTTGATCCACGCGGCGCTTTATGGTATTGACAGCGTTTACCCGGGCGCTTTTGGCAACATGGCGCCGGGGCGAAAATCAATTTAGCGCGGCGTCACTCCCAGGCGGCGGTCAACTCCATCACCGAGGAGGACAAAAGCGGCGAGGCGGACGGCGCTCGGCAGATCTGGGAGGTTTCAGCGTGTTTATTTAGGCGTGGACGCCGATTACATGACGCCGGCCGGCGTTTCAGGCGACTCCGTGCGGTTACTGCCAGCCTCCAGCCCGTGTTTGAACAAGTCACACGTTCTCGCTCGCCGCGTCCCGGCGGAGGCGCTCGGTCGCGGCCGCTTGGAGGTTAAGCTGCTCTCTGGAGGGCGTCTGGCCGCGTCGCTGAGGACTAAGGCGGGAACAGTACTTGAAAATAAACCCTCGTCTTGTCTCCTATTGGCTACATTCACAGGTCAGTTCATTAGGTACACACAAAGATGCTTTCTAGACCAGGGGTGGCCCAACTGCTGCCCGTCGGAGAGTCCAGTTTGGCCTGGGAATCGGTACCGTATCGGTTCAAATGTGAATGGTACCCGCCCCTACGGACTGGTGATGCTAAATGTTTACCGGCAAAGCCAGCGAGTACGCTAATTGCAAGCTAGCAAGAATACAACAGAAACTTTTTTTTTTTTACTTTATTGCAATATTTTCACTCAATTATATGATTTATTATTCTTTAACATTTCTTTATGTTTTAATAAACAATATTTACAGTCAACGGAAAACTACAATTAAAAAAAACAACCGATGCATCTTTCATACAAAAAATCATACTCATTTTATAACTTAAGTGGAGTCGGCGTGCTTACCTATACTTACTTACATATAATATTGACCTACATTCCGTTTATTTACTATCATCTTAATTATGAACTGTATATATATATATATGTTTATATATATACACATGCATATATATATATATATATATATATATATATATATATATATATATATATATATATATATATATATATATATATATATATATATATATATATATATATATATATATATATATATATATATA
>NC_084739.1:72251973-72290691 GCF_033978785.1 Entelurus aequoreus
CAGGAAAAAAAACAAGTTTTCTTTAATTAAAATAACAATTTGCAAGAATAAAATATTTTTTCTGCAAGTCAAAAATGATTTGCAAGAAAAAAAAAAGATTTAATTAAAATAAATTGCAAGTATAAAATTATTTTTCTCTAAGTGAAAGATTTACAACTAAAAAACTATTTTCTTTGATTAAAATAACAATTTGCAAGTATAAAATAATTTTTCTGCAGGTAAAAAACGATTCGTTTTTTTAAAACTTGTGAATCGTTTTTTACTTGCAAAAAGTAGGTTTTTCTATTTTTAAAAATATGTTTACGTGCAGAAAGTTGGTTTTTTTAACTTGTGAACCGTTTTTTTTACTTGCAAAGAAATTTTTCTACTTGTGAATTGTTTTTTATACTTGCAAAAGTCGTTTTTTTTAAACTTTCAAAAGGTCATTTTTTAAAAACTTGTGAATTGTTTTTTTCTTGCAAAAAGTAGTTTTTTTTTAAACTTATGAATCGTTTGCTACTTGCAAAAAGTAGATTTTTCTACTCATGAATAGTTTTTTTTACTTGCAAAAAGTATTTTTTTTTTAAACTTGTGAATCGTTTTTTTACTTGCAAAAAGTCGTTTTTCTACTTATGAATATTTGTTTTTACTTGCAAAAAGTATTTTTTAAAACTTTTTAATCGTTTTTTACTTGCAAAAAGTCGTTCTACTTGTGAATTGTTTTTTTACTTTCTAAAATTCGTTTTTTATATTTGTGAATCGTTTTTTTACTTGCAAAAAGTCGTTTTTCTACTTGTGAATTGTTTTTTTACTTGCTATAAATCTTTTTTTTTTTAACCTTGGGAATCATTCTTTTACTTGCAAAAAGTCATTTTTCTACTTTTGAATATTTTTTTACTTGCAAAAAGTTGTTTTTTATATTTGTGAATCGTTTTTGTACGTGCAAATCCGTGTTTTTTTGCTTATGTATTGTTTCTTTACTTGCAAAAAGTTGTTTTTCTACTTGTGAATCGTTTTTTTACTTGCAAAAAGTAGTATTTTTTACTTATGAATAGTTTTTTTTAACTTGCAAAAAGTAAGGTTTTTTTTAACTTGTGAATCGTTTTTTACTTGCAAAAAGTCGTTTTTCTACTTATGACTTTCTTTTTTTACTTGCTAAAAGGAATTTTTTTACCTTGGGAATTGGTTTTTTACTTGCAAAAAGTCATTTTTCTACTTGTGAATATTTTTTTTACCTGCAAAAAGTCATTTTTTATATTTGTGAATCGTTTTTTTACGTGCAAAACAGTTTTTTTCACTTATGAATCGTTTCTTTACTTGCAAAAAGTTGTTTTTCTACTTGTGAATCGTTTTTTTACTTGAAAATAGGCGTTTTTCTACTTATGAATCGTTTCTTTACTTGAAAAAAGTTGTTTTTCTACTTGTGAATTTTTTTTTACTTGCAAAAAGTAGGTTTTTTTAAAACCTTTTTACTTAAATGTTGTTTTTTTCTACTTGTGAATCGTTTTTTACTTGCAAAAAGTTGTTTTTTTAAAAAACTTTTTTACTTAAATGTTGTTTTTTTGTACTTGTGAATCGTTTTTTTACTTGCAAAAAGTCATTTTTCTACTTGTGAATATTTTTTTTACCTGCAAAAAGTCATTTTTTATATTTGTGAATCGTTTTTTTACGTGCAAAACAGTTTTTTTCACTTATGAATAGTTTCTTTACTTGCAAAAAGTTGTTTTTCTACTTGTGAATTGTTTTTTTTACTTGAAAATAGGCGTTTTTCTACTTATGAATCGTTTCTTTACTTGAAAAAAGTTGTTTTTCTACTTGTGAATTGTTTTTTTACTGGCAAAAAGTAGGTTTTTTTAAATCTTTTTTACTTAAATGTTGTTTTTTTCTACTTGTGAATCGTTTTTTTACTTGCAAAAAGTCGTTTTTTTCTACTTGTGAATAGTTTGGGTGTGAGTAAAAGCCTCTTTGTGTGTTTGTGGAGCTTTGGCAGTAATTTCACTTAATATTCCTTCTTCTTTCCTCCACGCTGCACACGTGCTAATCTTTTTTTATTCTCTTTCCATCTCGCGGTCATTATTCAAAGCAGAGCGTCTTTTCAAAAATCTCCCATCCTCTCATCCTCGCTGCCATCCTCCTTTTTCCATCTATCACTCCATCTCCCCCCCCCCCCCCCCCCCCCTTTTACGCTCCCAGCTGCCGGGGGAGAGAGAAAAAAAAAAACTCCTCCAGGATAAACTCATTTCAAACTGTCCGAGCATGAAGCGGCAAATGTGCGAATGCAAAACGGCAGACGGAGGGAGGATGTGCGCACCTTCTCATTTTAACACCTCACGGCGCTCCTTCATTATTCCCACATTATTCATCTCACGCTTCCTGTTTTCTCACAGGACGCCTGCTCACCTTTTCCATTTTCGCTTTGGGGTTTTGCATCTCGATCTGCAAACTATTCATCTGTTTTTTTTGCAACAAACACTTTCCACATCCAAGTATTGATCCTGTGGTACGTCACCGTGATTGGCAGCTGCTAATTGGCTTAATCCCCCCCTCCCCCCCGCGGACATGTAGCTCATCTGGATACAGCTGTTCCATTATCTGACAGCTGACACGGCGACCCCCGGGAGTCTCTAAGAATGTGACGACAAGGAGGCTAAATACTCCTTTTTTCCTCCTCCTCCACACTGATGGACACGCTGGAGGGGGGAAAAGTATTTATTTTGAGGACTCCTGGGTACGCCAGCAGACGCTTGTCTGGGCGAGATGTTTGCATTCTGACAGCTAAAGAAGGAACTCTTTAAAAAAGAAAAAAACTAATCTGCAATCCAGCTAGTGCTGGGCAATACGGCTGAAAACTGTATCACGATATACGTGTTTCATATCGATAACTATTCATTTATATGACATGTGAATATTTTTATTTAAAAGGTAACATCCTCTGATTATAATCCCCTCAGCTATCAAGGCAGAAAGGAAATGTCAACACAAGCATGGAAAACAATGTCAACAAAATAGTGAAATCCCATGAAACAATTTAACAATAAGCTCTTAGAATGAAGGAATATGTAAGATATGATTAATAAAGTGTAAGGAGATAGTGCAAAGTGTAAACATGTAAACATAGAGAAACCTGAGAACTTCTTTCTGCAGGTTTAGTGGTAGGAAGTTACAGCGGTGCTCTAAAGGGTGAGCTCGGCTAGGGTGGTGTGGTGTTAGCGGTCTTGGTGGGGACGAGCGACCACAGTGGTCCCTTTGGAAAAAAAACTAAAAAAGTGCCATACTGTCCAGGTGACTTTTCTTCCTTTATCCACAATGTATTTGCGTTCTGCAGCAATCTTTAAAAAAAAAAAAAAGTTTTAATTTAGCAATATTTTTATCGACAATTACACTTTTTAAAAAATTGTTTTAAACATTTATTTATTTAGTTTTCATTGTTTGTTTTTTTTTGTTTTCTTTTTTTTGTTTTTTTTGCTCTCTGCAGCCCTCATTAAAAAATGTTTTAATGTGTTTTCAAATATTTGTTCATTGGCTGTTTGACATACCGGTATACAGTCCATAAATACAATAAATACACATGTCAAATATTATTGTTTTTATTTTTCTCATTTTAATTTTTTTTAAATTAAATGTTATTTATTTTTTATCAACAATTTCTTCGCTCTCTGCAGCCTTTATTTATTTATTTTTTTTAAATTAAATGGTCTTTGTTTATTTTATATCGACAAATTATTCACTCTCTGCAGCCTTTATTTTTTATTTTCTTTAAATTAAATGTTAGTTTTAGCGACAATATCTTAGCTCTTATATTTTCTTTAAAATAAATTTGATTTATTTTATATCGACACATTTTTCGCTCTCTGCAGCCTTAATTTTTTATTTTCTTTAAATTACATTTTATTTATTTTTTATCGACAACTTTCTCGCCCTCTGCAGCCTTATTTTTTTAATATTTTTTTTTAATTAAATGTTAGTTTTAGCGACAATTTCTTAGCTCTTTTATTTTCTTTAAATTAAATTTCATTTATTTTTTATCAACAATTTATTCGCTCTCTGCAGCCTTCATCTTTTATTTTCTTTAAATTAAATGTTAGTTTTAGCGACAATTTCTTAGCTCTTTTATTTTCTTTAAATTAAATTAGATTTATTTTATATCGACAAATTCTTCGCTCTCTGCAGCCTTCATTTTTTATTTTCTTTAAATTACATTTTATTTATTTTTTATGGACAATTACTTCGCCCTCTGCAGCCTTATTTTATTTATTTATTTAAAAAAAATTAAATGTTAGTTTTAGCGACAATTTCTTGGCTCTTTTATTTTCTTTAAATTAAATTTGATTAATTTTTTATCGACAATTTCTTCGCTCTCTGCAGCCTTCATTTCGACTTTCTCTCCTCACCCCACGCAAAGAATCAAGCGCCAGACAACCAAACATGATAGTTGATACTGTCACCTGATTGCCTTTGTTCATGCAACCAACCTTGCTTGCATACTTCCGCTTTCTTCCCACAAAGAAGAATAAAATAACATAAAAAAAATATTTAAAATAATAATTAAGGATATCGACTACGTGTATCGCCATATATATGGATATTATTTAATCGTTCAGCTCTACGTTCACTTGATAAAAATATTCCTTACTAAGCCGCGTTGTTCCTCTAAGACTAAGCTAAAAAAAGTATTTTGGACTATAAAAATTTGCCCGGGGGCCAAAAACACGTACATATTATATTAACATGACGGATATATAATTAATATAATTGGATATTAAGAGTATGTAAAAGTTTGACTCCTACCTTGTTTACTTCCGTGACGACCTCCTTAAAGTTTTGTAATCAATCAGAAAAAGCAGCTAAAATCCGTGTGTTTGACATTTTTCCCCATCATGTTTGTTTATGGTGTTTGGACATTTTTCGTAATATCCACAATGTTCAGTGAGCAGGTTGTGTTATGTGTGACCAAGTGTGTTGACCTTTTGTTAGTTGGAATTTTTTTTTTGCACCATGACTAGGGAAGGTTGTTCGGATTATGTCATATAAGTGAATTCTGTGCTGTTACTGCAACGTACTTTCAATGACTGATTTACTCCCATTGTCCTCAAGATGCCAGGAAATATGTGGTGTTCAGGGACCGCCTGGTATTTAAGATTCATCTGAAAGCACTCGGCGATGCTTTGTTGAACTCATGACGCCTCACAGGCCAAACCGAAGGGGCTGGCGGGCCGTAGTTTGGACACCATGCTCTAAGACAGTGGTTCTTAACCTGGGTTCGATCGAACCCTAGTCGGCCTCAGGGGTTCGGCAGAGCCTCCGCCGCGGAGGTCAAGACACACCCAACTCATCGTGTAAATAAAAACCTCTCCCTATCGGCGTATTATGGATACCCCCAAACAATGTTCCCTCTAATGTTCCGTATGTGTGAGCAAATGCAAAAACTCCTTGAGCATTCATGTGGAGCACATGCACTGTGGTCACACCTGCAGCACACCTATCCCTAACCTGACTAAATAACAAGTTCAATGTTTTATTATTATAATCAAATGACAGCAGACATTTCCATGAGGTTATTTTCTAATATACTGTAAGTGTTTTGGCCCACTTACAATGACTATAACATATTGTTTTTCATGAGCTGTGAACTAGTTTTATATGTCTGGGTGGGGGGTCCTGCTTTGGAAATAATGTGTACCCCTTTCAGATATCACATTTAGTTCCCACTAAAACATCCACATGTTGCACAATGAGATGTAAAAATGGGATCATGTGTACAATCCTGTAACTTTCTGTTTGTAAAATATATCTTTATTAGTATGTCTCTAATATAATAACATCATTTTATGATTACGGTTCGGGTTCGGTGAATGCGCATATGAAACTGGTGGGGTTCGGTACCTCCAACAAGGTTAAGAACCACTGCTCTAAGACAACAGAGAAAAACTCCCAAACATCTTGAGAGTCCGCTCATTGCCGACGTCCTTTCCCAACAATCCGAGCGTCTTATATTCCGTCGCACTCTAATGAACCTTTTGGCTCCAATTCACCATCTCGCCGTCAATCAAAGCGAACACAAAAGGCGCACCGGGAGACTCCAGGAGGTGGCGCCGAGACAATCCTTAATTGGCGGAAGGAATGAGCTTCATTGAGAAGTATGAGGCGCTGAGAGAGAAGCCTCTCAAAGCCTGCTGAGGTATGCAACAAGGACTTCCCTGTCAACCTGGACCGGCCGGGGGTCCGGCTGGGATTTCAGCGGGTGTTATCATGTTTTGATGATAGGGAGCGGGGAAGCCGGGGGGGTCGGGGGAAACAATAAGCGGGTAAGAGAGAGGACAATGACCAGTGTGTGCTTCACTGTCCCGCAGAGCCGGGTGTTCATCGGGGGGGGGACCATTGAGCCGGGTAATTAGGGTCATTACACATGCACGGCTAGCATGATGGTGCGCAACACTGCGAATCAATTCCACCCCGCCGCTACTATGCCCCTCCCCCCCACACCTCATCATAGCGCTAATTCCCGACAATCCATTAACAATTAGAAACAACAACCGGGCGAAGACCTTTTGTTCAACACCGGGTGTTGTCGACCTGACATGTAATTACCGATGATCAATGGCAAATTGAATCAATCCAGAATGTGACCGGTTCCGGTTTACGGTGCAGCTGGAAAGGTCCAAGAAATATCGAGGAGCATTAACGCCAATGAATAAAAGAACGCTTCAAAGCTATTAGAGAGGGCAAGACATCCCCCCCCCCGGCTTGGAGGTCAGGCCCGTCGGGTCGCATGGGGCTAAGGCTAACGTAAACATAGTGTCATTGTCTGGATGAATAAGACGCCGTGTGAGGGGGGGCTTCTTCTCTACCAGACTCTCTGTTTCGGCCCCTTGCCTCTTCAGCAGAGCAGAGCTAATCCGGCTCTGCTTCGGGTGCGGAGCTTCTTTGGTCTCGCGGGAGTTTCAGAGCGCAGAACGGGGGCAGCTGATGAGGAGGCTTACTGACTCTCCGACTACGTTTCCATGCGATAAATTAGTCTGATTTCCCAAATTGTTTGGTCTCTGTTTGACGCAACTATTGGCCCTACGCCGCTGTGCCTTCCGTACGCTGTACTGCAAATGTACAGTGGAACCTCCATTCAATTGGTTCTTGGACATGGTTTGTAAATCGAAAAGTTTGTATAGTGAAGCAGAGTTCCTCATGGGGAAACAATGCAAGCATTATTAGTGGGTACTAGCCTTGACAACAAGTCCATATTTTAGTGAAGGTTTGTACACTTTGAACACAATATGCAGTCCTGTATATCAAACAAACATAACAAGGAGGTGATGGACTGACTTTGTGTGTCATAAAAAAGTCCGCTCTGCCAACTAACAGAAGTCACTACGGTGCCGTCTCACCAAAAAAAATAATCACAAAATCATTAAGTTCAACAACCATATTGCTAGAATAATAAACATTTAAAAAAGTAAAATGCACACATTAACAACGGCCGCGATCTGTCGAGAAAGGAGCAGAGAGAAGGAGGGAAAAGGAACGGGGAGACGGAGAGGAGATGTGTGCGTATATGTGCATGTATAAATGTATAGGTGTGCATATATGTGCACATATGTGTGCGTATATGTGCAGTCATACGTTTATAGGTGTGTGTATATGTGCATGTATATGTGTGTAGTTGTGCGTATATGTGCATGTATACGTGTAAAGGTGTGCACATATGTGCATGTATACGTGTATATGTGTGTGTATATGTGCATGTATATGTGTATATGTGTGTGTATATGTGCATGTATACATGTATAGGTTTGCACATATAAGTGTATAGGTGTGCGTTTTTCTGCATGTATACATGTATAGGTGTGCGTATATGTGCATGTATACATGTATAGGTGTGCGTATATGTGCATGTATACGTGTATAGGTGTGCGTATATGTGCATGTATACATGTATAGGTGTATAGGTGTGTGTATATGTGCATGTATACATGTATAGGTGTGCACGTATAAGTGTATAGGTGTGCGTATATGTGCATGTATACATGTATAGGTGTGCGTATATGTGCATGTATACATGTATAGGTGTGCGTATATGTGCTTGTATACATGTATAGGTGTGCGTATATGTGCATGTATACATGTATAGGTGTGCGTATATGTGCATGTATATTTGTATAGGTGTCCGTATATGGGTATGTATACGTGTATAGGTGTGTGTATATGTGCATGTATACATGTATAGGTGTGCGTATATGTGCATGTATACATGTATAGGTGTGCGTATATGTGCATGTATACATGTATAGGTGTGCGTATATGTGCATGTATACATGTATAGGTGTGCGTATATGTGCATGTATATTTGTATAGGTGTCCGTATATGGGTATGTATACGTGTATAGGTGTGCGTATATGGGCATGTACATATATGTGTATAGGTGTGCGTATATGTGCATGTATATATGTATAGGTGTGCGTATATGTGCATGTATATGTGTATAGGTGTGCATATATGTGCATGTATACGTGTATAGGTGTGCGTATATGTGCATGTGTACGTGTATAGGTGTGCGTATATTGGCATGTATATGTGTATAGTTGTGCGTATATGTGCATGTATATGTGTATAGGTGTGCATATATGTGCATGTATACGTGTATAGGTGTGCGTATATGTGCATGTGTACGTGTATAGGTGTGCGTGTATGTGCATGTATACTTGTATAGGTGTGCGTATATTGGCATGTATATGTGTATAGGTGTGTGTATATGTGCATGTACACGTGTATAGGAGTGCGTATATATGCATGTATACGTTTATAGGTGTGCGTATATGTGCATGTATAAGTGTATAGGTGTGCGTATATGTGCACACATACTGTACGTATTCAGGTGTGCATATATGTGCATGTATAAGTGTATAGGTGTGCGTATATGTGCACACATACGTATATAGGTGTGTGTATATGTGCATGTATAGGTGTGCACGTATAAGTGTATAGGTGTGCGTATATGTGCATGTATACGTGTATAGGTGTGTGTATAGGTGTGCACGTATAAGTGTATAGGTGTGCGTATATGTGCATGTATACATGTATAGGTGTGCGTATATTTGCATGTATACGTGTGTATGTGTGCCTGTATGTGCTTGTATACATGTATAGGTGGGCATATATGTGCACGTATAAGTGCATAGGTGTGCGTATATATGTGCGCGTATATGTGTGAATGTGTGCGTACATGCGCACATCTACGTGTGTAGGTGTGCGTATATGTGCACGTATAAGTGTATAGGTGTGTGTATATGTGCATTTATACGTATACAGGTGTGCATATTTGTGCATTTATACACTTATAGGTGTGCATATATGTGCACGTATAAGTGTATAGGTGTGTGTAAATGTGCATTTATACGTTTAAAGGTGTGCATATAAGTGCACGTATAGGTGTGCACGCATGTGTACATATAGGTGTGTGTAAATGTGCACATAAACGTGTGTAGGTGTGCGTATATGTGCATGTATAAGTGTATAGGTGTGTGTATGTGTGCATTTATACGTATATAGGTGTGCGTATATGTGTAAGTGTATAGATGTGTGTATATGTGCAATTATACGTATATAGGTATGCGTGTGTATGCACTTATAGGTGTGCGTATATGTGCAGATATATGTGTATATGTACATGTATATGTGTGCTTGAATTTAACCCTCCACTGAAAACTGCAGGAGCAGTCAAGCTGCTGCCAACTGCAGCATCCTCGCCAGCGGGCATCAAACACGCGTCAAACCGCTCGCTTTGAGTCAATCTGTCCGCGTGTGAAGGATAAACACGACTTGGGAATCTTCGCAAACGAGCTCCTCTTGCCTCCCGAGTGTCAAAGCGAGACACGTCTCTTTCATGGCGTCCCCTTTCATCGCTGGAGACGCAACCTGTTGACGCGGCGTTCTCGCGCAACAGCCGAGTTAATCGCCTACGTGCGGAACAAGTCATCAGGAATGTTCCGCCCATGAAAAGGAGAAGAAGAAAGAAGTGCCGCCACATGCACTGCACACCTTTTCTATCATTATGAGGACTCGGCAGCGACCAGACGTACTTCACTTGTGTGTGGACGACACACCGTTCACTCGTAAACTGCAACACAGCAAAAAAATAAAAATAAAAATAATACAAAAATAAATGACGGATAGAGCTGAAGTTAGTTTAGAGCAGGGCGGCAACTGCGGCGCACCGACGTCTTCAAATTGTTTAATAATGGATCTCGCCCAAAGCCTGACGAAGTCCATGCAGCATTTTTATTTTCTGTCTCCATCTAGTGGTCAACATGAGTTATTCAGGTCAATTACCTTTTATTAATGCACTGAGCGCAGTCATGCGGGGCATTTACTTGTACGACCTAATGCAAACAACCTTCCCTAGTCATGGTGCACAAAAAAAAATAAAAAATCATACCAACACATAATGTGAATGGACATGGTCACCAAAATTTGTGGGCATTATAAAAATGTTCATTCATTTTCATTTTGACCTCGGGGACACTCCAAATTATTCTCAATTTGAATGATATCCAACCTACTCAGTGCAACAATATGAAAGCATGTGTTGTTTATGTCACACATAAACATTAGGCTTAGGTCAGGCTGATTAGAAAACAAATGCTAATCAAAAGCACTGCTTGAGATAGAAGCGGCGTAGAATACATTTATGTACAATTAGGTCGTGCTAAAATAAATACACTAAATTAATAATAAATATGTTTCTCAACACGATATGATAAATAATGACTGACATACACATAATAATAATTATTATGACTGATATACACATAATTACTAATATACAGTTCATATATAATAAATAATGGCTAATATACACAATAATAGTTATTACTTATATACACATAATAAATAATGACTGATATACACATACTAAATAATTACTAATATACATGTATAATAAATTAATATACATGTATAATAAATAATGGCTAATATACACCATAATAATTATTTACTGACATACACATAATTCATAATGACTGATATACACCTAATAAATGACTGATATACACACAATAAATAATTACCAATATACATATATAATAAATAATGGCTAATATACATAATCATTACTGATATGCACATAATAAATAATGACTGATATACACATAATAAATAATGACTAATATATATATATATATATATATATATATATATATATATATATATATATATATATATATATATATATTTATATATATATAATATATATATATATATATATATATATATATATATATATATATATATATATATATATATATATATATATATATATATATATATATGTATATATATATATATGTATATATATATATAAATAAAATAAATAATGGCTAATATACAATAATAATGACTGATATACACATACTAGATAATTACTAATATGCATGTATAATAATGGCTAATATACACAATAGTAATTATTAATGATGTACACATAATAATCATTACTAATATACATATATAATAATGGCTAATATACAATAATAATTACTGATATACACATACAAAGTAATTACTAATATACATATATAATAATGGCTAATATACAATAATAATTACTGACATACAACATAATAATAATGACTGATATACACATAATAAATACTTACTAATATACATATATAATAATGTCTAATATACAATAATAATGACTGATATACACATAATAATAATGACTGATATACACATAATAAATAATTACTATTATAAATATGTAATAAATAATGGCTAATATACACAATAATAATTATTACTGGCATACACATAATAAATAATGCCTGATATACACATAATAAATAATTACTGATATACATATATAATAATGTCTAATATACAATAATAATGACTGATATACACATAATAATAATGACTGATATACACATGATAAATAATTACTAATATACATATGTAATAAATAATGGCTATTATACACAATAATTATTACTGATATGCACGTAAACTAATGACTTATATACACACTAAAAATTCATAATATACACATATAATAAATAATGACAGCTGTACAAATAATACATGACTGGTACAAACATTTAATAAGTAGTGACTAGAGTGTACTATTATAAATAATAACTATTTTTTGCGCTGAAGAAACTTCTCGATGACTTTATCTGCAGACTTCTTCAGTTTGTCTGATGTTGTCATTACTGCCACAAGTGGTGCAAAAGGGTATTACAACATTGGTCACGGAACACGGCTGTAGTGCACCCGGTGAAGTGTAGCTGCACATGTCCTAAAGCTCCTGAAGGAGGCCACGTTCACCGCTTCTCCGGGCTGCAAAGGTCAGCGCTGCAGAGCCAAAGAGACGTACGTTAAATATAAACGCTGCCTCATAAGTCATAAAGCGCAACACGAAAAGGGTACCGAAGAGAACAAACCCACGAAATGAAGACCGTCCAGTCACGTTCAATCATAGCGAAAGAAAGAAGGGAGTAAGTGGAGTGGAAAGGGAAGGTGGAGGAATGATGCATTGTGGGGGTTATCGATAAGAGGCTGGGCAAGGACGGCGGCGACTAAAGCAACAACACGGCGTGAGAGGGAGGGAGCGTATTATGGCGGAGAGGTCAAGCATGCAGCGATGCTCTGTCTGGTGGAAAAGAAAACACGCTTTGTGACTGGATGTGTGTGTGTGTGTGTGTGTGTGTGTGTGTGTGTGTGTGTGTGTGTGTTCTGGCAATGCTTACTTAATGGGGACATCGCTCTCTTTACACAGTCACCTTTAGGGGACTTGTGACGGTATGGGGACAAAAAAACAGGTCCCCTAAAGGGAAACCTTTTTAAATGATAGTCAGATCCATTCTGAAGATGCCTATGTGATTTTTAAGCTTTGGCCCATAAAACATGTTTACTGGTTAGTTTGAGTGTGAGACATTTGCACAGCAGCAACAACTTTTTTTTTTTTTTAAATGGTCCTCAGTAGTCACGAACAAATTTGTATGAATTATGCAAAATTACTAATATGTGGTCCCCATGAACCATATTAAGTCTTTTTCCCCAGGGTCCCCAGGAAGAATGATCAGCACATTACTTCATCAATCCAGAGATTTAAAGACGTGTATGAGCTAACTGGGCAGTGGCCATTTTACACCATTTTTGTTATGCCTCCCAGTGTTTCCCATACACTGCCAAGATACCTGTGGCGGTGGGGGCGTGGCTATGGGCGTGGTCACCATGACATCGTCGAGTAATTTGAATAATATACTACAATGATATGATTTTCTCTAAAAAGGCTCAAAAAATGTATACTTACTAATTAATAATAACAGTTTTGTTTTAAACGTCCATCCATCCATCCATCCATTTTACAAAATAATTACAACACTTTGTGTACATATTTATATTTGAACAATAAGTTATTCACTGAAATATATTTATTAATCGTGGTTCTTACAAAAAATATATCTTATAAAATATAGGAGCTAAAATGTCTCTTAAAGCTCTGCCCCTTTAATTAGTGCATACTAAATCATTTAACTTTAGCCTACTACTACAACCATATTATTTACCAGCAACATAAAGTGAAACAGAGGCAGAGGTGTCCTGCCACAGTCAGTAACAAATAAACAGAAAACAGTAGTGGTCAAATACAAATAAGGCAACAAGAGAAGTATCCTACACTTCTCTTTTGTAAAGTAAATCTAAACAGCCGATATGGGCATCTACATCAACTATATGATTTGCCTGAGAAGCTGGACAGGACAAAATAAAAAATATGTTCTTTATTTTTTATTTGTGGCGGACGTAATTCTTTCGTGGCGGGCCGCCACAAATAAATGAATGTGTGGGAAACACTGCATATTGAGTCCATAGGACAATTATAATAAATCACTTTATCAGAAGATCAGAAGGCATAAGAAAAAGTATCTGCATTTGATTTGATTGTTTACATTTGATTATTAGCATTTGATTATTAGCAATCCGGGGAGGGTGTTAGTTTAGGGTTGTAGCTGCCTGGAGGTGAACTTTTATTGCGGTTTTGAAGGAGGATAGAGATGCCCTTTCTTGTATACCTGTTGGGAGCGCATTCCACATTGATGTGGCATAGAAAGAGAAGGAGTTAAGACCTTTGTTAGTTCGGAATCTGGGTTTAACGTGGTTAGTGGAGCTCCCCCTGGTGTTGGGGTTATGGCGGTCATTTACGTTAAGGAAGTAGTTTGACATGTACTTCGGTATCAGGGAGGTGTAGCGGATTTTATAGACTAGGATCATGGCACTTACAGTTAGGGGTGTCCAAAGTGCGGCCCGGGGGCCATTTGTGGCCCGCAGGTCATTTTTTAACGGCCCCACGGCACGTTTTAAAATACAAATGAAAAAAATTAAAAACATGATAAGTGGTATAAAAGAGCAAACAGGTGAAATGTAACAAGAAAATGTCGCAATGTTTATTCTAATAACACAAAGCTGCCTTGCAGGCTGTTTCTTCCTTTAAAAATTAATAATGAATCAAAATAAATGCCATTATGAATTATTGACCTATTCAAGGCTCCAATTACGTCACATCTGAGATATTTTTGGGGAAAATGTTGCATATTTTGTGTTTGCCATATAAAAAACTGAGCTGTTTTTTTAAAAAAAAAAGGGCCTAAAACGAACAAACGAAAAACATAAACAACAATAAAACGTATAATTGACGGATAGATCTGAAGTTGATCTCGAGATTATTGTGTTAAAAGTAAACAGTAAAAAAAACCACTATAATTATTTGGATCCCCAATAATTTTAGTGTGATTTGTTTTTAAGTGTCTTTGCTCAAAAAAAAAAAAAGAATTAAAATCAATGTTGTTATGAGTTATTGACCTTTTTAAGGCTTCAATTATTATATAATCTCAAATATTCCACTTAAAAATTTTATTGTGTGAAAATATTGCATATTTTGTATTTTTTTCCATAAAAAAACTTGGTTTTCTTTGACAACAAGAGCATACAACTTAAATCTTTAAAACCGTTATATTGACAGATAGACCTAATGTTGATCTAGAGATTTTAAACTTGAATAATAATTTAAAAAAATAATACTGAATAATGACACATTTTTAATATTTTTTTGACCAAAACCCTTTGGTGTCCCCAGTATCAAGCCTGAGTGGAGGCCTAAATGTATATTTTTTATACATATATTGTATTGGTTTTTAAAATAAAAAATATCAAAATGGCCCCCGCTTGCTTTGATTTTTCAGAATGCGGCCCTCATTGGAAAAAGTTTGGACATCCCTGACTTACAGTTAGGAGCATTCGATATCGGTCCGATACCAGCAACAAAACTAGTATCGCAGGACGTACATAAACATGATTTCCAGCTGAGTGTTGTAGTAAATAAAAACAATGATGTATCGGTGTGCACTGCGCACACAGTTGACTTTTTAAGACTTAAAAAGCAACTGTTGGTAACAAACTTCCATGCTGTGAGATGTTACATGATGTTGCTGGTGCACAACCTCTCGTGCTAATACAAATGCTCATGAAATACCGGTACATGTGTTTTTTCACATCTTTACCAGTTATATACAGTACTGATAAGAGGAAGTACCAACAAATACCGGTATATTTGGAGGGCAATGTGTGTCTTTATTACAACATTTTTTTAATTTTTGACACTGAATTTATGTAACGGGATTTTCTACGTTTTAATTTTGTGAGCACATTTTATTTTACATCAAATTATGCTGACAATTTCACTGAAAAAAAAAAAAGGTGGTGTCTTTACCTCACACCATGTAACATTTTCATACAGGACCTTCTTACCTTGAAGGTTATCAGGTAACGTGCGCTACAAAATACATGCTGTACCCTCGGAAAGGTCACACAGGCTTAAAACACACACACACACACACACACACGCACACACACACACACACACACACACACACACACACACACACACACACACACACATACACTTCACCGGCGGGAGCTAAACAGCAAGGACACGCGTCACCTATATGTGATATAAAATGTCGCATCAGCACCATTGAGCAGCTGTAATTAACATAACTATGTTAGTTATGCTAATTAGGCGCACACACGCACACCGACATCACTATATATATATATATATATATATATATATATATATATATATATATATATATATATATATATATATTTATATATATATATATATATATATATATATATATATATATATATATATATATATATATATATATATATATATATATATATATATATATATATATATATTAGGGCTGCAACTAACGATTAATCTGTCGATTATTACTTCGATTAATCGATTAATAATCGGATAAAAGAGACAAACTACATTTCTATCCTATCCAGTATTTTATTGGAAAAAAAACAGCATACTGGCACCATACTTATTTTGATTATTGTTTCTCAGCTGTTTGCAAATGTTGCAGTTTATAAATAAAGGTTTATTTAAAAAAAATTTTTTATAAAATAATAATAATAATAATAATAATTAAAACAAATTTAAAATTTAAAACTCTGCGCATGCGCATAGCATAGATCCAACGAATCGATGACTAAATTAATCGGCAACTATTTTAATAATCGATTTAATCGATTAGTTGTTGCAGCCCTAATATATATATATATATATATATATATATATATATATATATATATATATATATATATATATATATATATATATATATATATATATATATATATATATATATATATATATATATATAAATGTGTGTGTGTGTGTATATATACGTATGTATGTGTGTGTGCATTTATATGTATGAATGTATGTGTATGTATGTATGTATGTATATATGTACATATAAGTATGTGTATATATGTATGTATGTGAATATATGTATGTATAAGTATATGTATATATGTATGTGTATGCATGTATGTGTATATATGTATGTATGCATGTATGTATACATGTGTGTGCAGTACAGGCCAAAGGTTTGGACACACCTTCTCATTCAATGTGTTTTCTTTATTTTCATGACTATTTACATTGTAGATTGTCACTGAACGCATCAAAACTATGAATGAACACATGTGGAGTTGTGTACTTAACACAAAAATGGTGAAATAACTGAAAACATGTTTTATATTCTAGTTTCTTCAAAATAACCACCCTTTGCTCTGATAACTGCTTTGCACACTCTTGGCATTCTCTCTATGAGCTTGTACTGTATGTGTATATGTATGTATACATATATGTATGTGTATATATGTATAAGTGTATATTTGTGTATGTATATGTGTGTATATATATATATGTATGTAAATGTGTGTATGTATGTATGAAAATATACACATACATGTGTGTGTGGAAGCGCTTTGGCTTATTGATCGTAAATAAATCTAGAAGTTTGATTGTTAATCATGAAAGCTGTTGATGACATCATCACACTGCTGGCTTTCATGGCAATGATCATTAGTCACAAGATCATCTTCAAGAGAAGACAGCTGTGAATGACTGTCTTGCACACACACACACTAGCACACGCACGCTAGCACACGCACTCACACGTGCTGATAATTATTATCGGCAATAATGAGAAGCAAACGACTCATTAAATCTCTCCTTGACCCGCACGCCGCAAAGCCTTTCTTTTCCCCGTCTCGCTAACTCCGAACCAGGAGCGGTGTCAGCTGTGAATTATTAATTAGCATTTCAGCTAGCCTCCAAATTCTTTCTGACCCACATCTGGAGCTTTTTTTAATTTATTTTATTATTCCGAGCGGCACAGAATCCCCTGAAATGCAAATGAAGTGAAACGTCTTGTTCACCTTCGCACATGACTTACTTCAGGTAGCGGACACTTTTACGCTTCAAATGCAATTATTTATGTTATTAAGTATTTTTATAGTCCAATATGATATGTTTGGTTTCACCAATAGTCGACAATTATTTTTATTTTTTGCCAAAAAGTGTATTATTTATATATATGTATACATATATATATATATATATATATATATATATATATATATATATATATATATATATATATATATATATATATATATATATATATATATATATATATATATATATATCCATCCATTTTCTACCGCTTATTCCCTTCGGAGTCGCGGGGGGCGCTGGAGCCTATCTCAGCTACAATCGGGCGGAAGGCGGGGTACACCCTGGACAAGTCGCCACCTCATCGCAGGGCCAACACAGATAGACAGACAACATTCACACTCACATTCACACACTAGGGCCAATTTAGTGTTGCCAATCAACCTATCCCCAGGTGCATGTCTTTGGAGGTGGGAGGAAGCCGGAGTACCCGGAGGGAACCCACGCAGTCACGGGGAGAACATACAAACTCCACACAGAAAGATCCGAAGCCCGGGATTGAACCCAAGACTACTCAGGACCTTCGTATTGTGATACATATATATATATATATATATATATATATATATATATATATATATATATATATATATATATATATATATATATATATATGTGTATATATTAGGGCTGCAACTAACGATTAATTTGATAATCGATTAATCTGTCGATTATTACTTCGATTAATCGATTGATAGTCGGATAAAAGAGACAAACTACATTTCTATCCTATCCAGTATTTTATTGAAAAAAAAACAGCATACTGGCACCATACTTATTTTGATTGATGAAAAAAACCACAAAAAAAAACTGCGCATGCGCATAGCATAGATCCAACGAATCGATGACTAAATTAATCGGCAACTATTTTAATAATCGATTTTAATCGATTAGTTGTTGCAGCCCCAATATATATATATATATATATATATATATATATATATATATATATATATATATATATATATATATATATATATATATATATATATATATAGGGGCGTGGCTATGGGCGTGGCTATGGGCGTGGTCACCATGACATCATCGAGTAATTTTCATAATTTACTACAACGATATGATTTTCTCTAAAAAGGCTAAAAAAATGTATACTTACTAATTAATAATAACCGTTTTGTTTTAAACGTCCATCCATCCATTTTACAATATAATTACAACACTTTATGTACATATTTATATACAGATTTGAACAATAAGTTATTCACTGAAATATATTTATTAATTGTGGTTCTTACAAAAAATATATCTTATAAAATATAAAAGTTAAAATGTCTCTCAAAGCTCTGCCCCTTTAATTAGTGCATACTAAATAATTTAACTTTAGCCTACTACTACAACCATATTATTTACCAGCAACATAAAGTGAAACAGAGGCAGAGGTGTCCTGCCACAGTCAGTAACAAATAAACAGAAAACAGTAGTGGTCAAATACAAATAAGGCAACAAGAGAAGTATCCTACACTTCTCTTTTGTAAAGTAAATCTGAACAGCCTATATGGGCATCTACATCAACTATATGATTTTCCTGAGAAGCTGGACAGGACCAAAAATATATATATATATATATATATATATATATATATATATATATATATATATATATATATATATATATATATATATATATATATATATATATATAAAAAATTTTTTATTTAAAATTTGTGGCGGACGTAATTCTTTCGTGGCGGGCCGCCACAAATAAATGAATGTGTGGGAAACACTGATATATATATATATATATATATATATATATATATATATATATATATATATATATATATATATATATATATATATATATATATATATATATATATATATATATATATATATATATATACACAGTATATAGTCACAAAAATTCATGTAGTTTGGTTCTTTTATGAATTTATTATGGGTCTACTGAAAATGTGACCAAATCTGCTGGGTCAAAAGTATACATACAGCAACATACATTATCAATGTTGGTGATGTAGAAATGACGACACCTGTTGACTTCTCTGAGCCCATTTAAATAGGGCTCATGTCATTAGACTCGGTTACAAACGCGACAACGGGAAAGTCAAAGGAACTCAGCACAGATCTGAAAAAAAACGAATCATTGACTTGAACAAGTCAGGAAAGTCACTTGGAGCCAATTCAAAGTAGCTTAAGATCCCAAAATAGATAGTACTTTATTGATTCCTTCAGGAGAGTTCCCTCAGGAAAATTAAAATTCCAGCAGCAGTGTACAAAATTGAGATCAAATTTAAAAAGTAGAAAGTAAAAAGTAAATAATGGGGGTATAAATGGAAACAAAATAGAAAAATATTACAATAGAATAAAAATAAAAAGCAACAATGAGAATAAAAATATAACAGTAAAATAAAAATATAACAAGAGAAACTAGGCAGTAGTGACCATGTTATGAAAAAGTATTGCACTGTTATTGTTTTGTATCCAAGAGCAACTGTGCAGACAATTGTTCCTAAGTATAAAGTGCATGGCACAGTTTTGTCACTGCCACGATCAGGAAGAAAACGCAAGCTATCACCTGCTGCTGAGAGAAAATTGGTCAGGATGATCAAGAGTCAACCGAGAACCACCAAAAAGCAGGTCTGCAATGAATTGGAAGCTGCTGGAACACAGGTGTCAGTGTCCACAGTCATGGACTGAGAGGCTACCATCCAACAATGAAGCTCTTGCTCCAGAAGCGACACCTTAAAACCTCTTAAGGCCCAAGCTGTTTGTTTACATGCTTTTTTAAATTTTTCTTTGCTATTTGGGCTTATTGGACCCTAATTAGAATACAAACTAAGAATCATATTTTGATATGATGTACTTAGTCCATAAGTACACAAATGTGTACTTCATGTTTAGTGACATGCTAATTCTTATTTTTACACTTTTTTCCCTCCAAATTCCATTGTTTGTTATACTCTTCTGACACCACCAGATGGCAGTATAAGTGTCCACATAAGCGGCCATAAGACCCCAATTCAGTAGCGTACACAATTTTGGAAATAAGAGCTAAAAAGTGCTGTCCACGCATGTGGCCACTAAGCCTTTAGAGGTTTTAAAGTTTGCTGCTGATCACATGGACAAAGATAAGACCTTCCGGAGGAAAGTTCTGTGGTCAGATGAAACAAAAATGGAGCTGTTTGGCCACAATACCCAGCAATATGTTTGGAGGAGAAAAGGTGAGGCCTTTAATCCCAGGAACACCATGCCTACCGTCAAGCATGGTGGTGGTAGTATTATGCTCTGGGCCTGTTTTGCTGCCAATGGAACTGGTGCTTTGCAGAGAGTAAATGGGACAATGATGGAAGGATGTAAAACATTCTCGAAAATGGACGGATGGATGGATGAATGAATTAATACAAAAAATGTAATTGAATTAAATAAAATAAAATAAAAATATCTGGATATATAGTATACATACTGTATGTTTTTAAAAATTATGAAAGGATTTAAAAATTAACTTCGAATCGATTTCGAGTCAGGATGATTAAGAATTGGGATTCTGGTTGCATGGAGATGGCCTAGAAAACATATTTCAAAATATTGATTCTTATAAAACAATTTTTTTTTTTTTTAATACTGATCTTCCAAAAATCTGAATCTTTTTAGATGTTTTTTTTTTTTTTTATCCTCCCCTACCGCCGACCATCTGACTACCCTGCCCGTTCAGTGTTCTGGACTTCAGCCTAAAATGTCCACCTGGAGACAAATGTCCTCACAGTAAAGACGTTAGCGCGCGCACACACACACACACACACACACACACACACACACACACACACACACACACACACACACACACACACACACACACACACACACACACACACACACACACACACACACACACACACTCTCGAATCAATACTGCTCCCTATCTGAGCTAATCAATTCCCATTCTCGCCCCCTCAATAAGGCCGTCCACGCTGCCTTCTGATCATCAATAGCCTAATCGATGACTTCGCTCCTTAATCCCGAATTAACATCGATCGCGGCTACACACTCACACAGACACACACACACACACACACTCACACACACTCACACACACACACACACACAAAAAAAAGGTTATGATTAACGGTTATTTCTAATGGTGGTGACGATGCTGGTAGTATGAGCCGAGAGGCGCGTGAGTCAACACACACACGGAGCGCTTGCAAGCAGAAACGGTGCGAAGACAGACGATTCAAAACTAACGATAAAGGTGGAGCTATAATCACCGACGCGCCCCTTTGCGAGCTTGCAAACAAAGCCAGCTAGCGGCTACTGTCCTTCTGCTGTGTTTCAGCTCCTTCGTAAATCACTAATCACCGTCGCCGTGGCGACCAATAATGTTACTTTCAAGTATCATCCCTGTTGGATGAGGAATAGCTAAACAATAGCTCACCGCTAACAGCAAACTAGCGCTCCTCAATGTTAAGTTAAAGTTACCAATAATTTAATTGAAATGACCAAAACAATTATTCCCGGGCGCGGCCACCGCTGCTGCTCACTGCTCCCCTCACCTCCCAGGGGGTGATCAAGGGTGATGGGTCAAATGCAGAGAATAATTTCGCCACACCTCGTGTGTGTGTGTGACAATGTAAACAAATGGGTGGATCTACACAGATATTCATTGTAACGATGATACGACACTGATTACATTGATATTTTTTAAATCATATTTTCTGCAAAAATAAAGCCAATAAATGACATCCCTTTTTATTAAAAAAAATATCGAAATATATTTCGGTATCGGTACCAAGATGTTGATATCGGGACAACCCGAGTACCAGTTTGTCCTGCACAACGGGATGCTACAAGTAGCCTATTAGCTCGTCACCGTAGCGACTTCCAGTACCAGCCCTTCCACGCCACTTAAAGCTGCGATATGTCATCCTCACGCCTCTCAATAGTGTCGCTAACTCGGACATCTCCGCTGTAACCACGGTGACCCCCAGACCACCCGCTCCAGTGTGGTGGGTCAACCTCGTTGCACTTAAAGCAATAGTGTGTAATAGTCTGACCCTGACATTACCTCGTTAGAACACCCGCCAAAAAGCACAATCGCAATAATAGCGGCGCTTAAAGCCGCAGTACGTAATAAGAGATGTCGTCATTTGGCCGGGAATTAACTCAAAAAATCTCTCTGACTGTTATTTCTTGAACATGTAAACCTTAGGCTTAGGCCAGGCTGATTAGAAAACATAAGTAAATATAAACACAGCTACACACAATAAAAAAATAAAAATAAAAAAAGAATAGTAAATATGTTTTTTACTAAACTATCAATACAATTAAAGTGCAAATAAAAATACAGCTTCACCACTTTAGTCATATTTTTGGCGCTTAAGAAACTTCTCTGTGACTTCAGCTCCAGATTGATCCTGTTTGTTGTTGTCATTACTGCCACAAGTGGTGGCAAAGTGCATTACAACTCGCTAAATATAGCTACAAATACGTACCCCTACTCACTAAATATAGTTACAAATATGTACTTCTACTTGCTAAATATAGCTACAAATATGTACCCCTACTCAATAAATATAGTTACAAATATGTACCTCTACTTGCTAAATATAGCTACAAATATGTACTTCTACTTGCTAAATATAGCTACAAATATGTACTTTTACTCACTAAATATAGCTACAAATATGTACCTCTACTCACTAAATATAGCAACAAATATGTACCTCTACTCACTAAATATAGCAACAAATATGTACCCCTACTCGCTAAATATAGCTACAAATATGTACTTTTACTCACTAAATATAGCTACAAATATGTACCTCTACTCACTAAATATAGCAACAAATATGTACCTCTACTCACTAAATATAGCAACAAATATGTACTTCTACTCACTAAATATAGCTACAAATATGTACCCCTACTCGCTAAATATAGCTACAAATATGTACCCCTACTTGCTAAATATAGCTACAAATATGTACTTCTACTTGCTAAATATAGCTACAAATATGTACCCCTACTCGCTAAATATAGCTACAAATATGTACCCCTACTCACTAAATATAGCTACAAATATGTATTTCTACTCACTATATATAGCTACAAATATGTACGTCTACTCACTAAATATAGCTACAAATATGTACCTCTACTCACTAAATATAGCTACAAATATGTACTTCTACTCACTAAATATAGCTACAAATATGTACCCCTACTCGCTAAATATAGCTACAAATATGTACCCCTACTCACTAAATATAGCTACAAATATGTACCCCTACTTGCTTAATATAGTTACAAATATGTACCCCTACTCATAAATATAGCTACAAATATGTATTTCTACTCACTATATATAGCTACAAATATGTACGTCTACTCACTAAATATAGCTACAAATATGTACCTCTACTCACTAAATATAGCTACAAATATGTACTTCTACTCACTAAATATAGTTACAAATATGTACCTCTACTCACTAAATATAGCTACAAATATGTACCTCTACTCACTAAATATAGCTACAAATATGTACTTCTACTCACTAAATATAGCTACAAATATGTACCCCTACTCGCTAAATATAGCTACAAATATGTACTTCTACTTGCTAAATATAGCTACAAATATGTACCCCTACTCGCTAAATATAGCTACAAATATGTACCCCTACTCACTAAATATAGCTACAAATATGTACCCCTACTTGCTTAATATAGTTACAAATATGTACCCCTACTCATAAATATAGCTACAAATATGTATTTCTACTCACTATATATAGCTACAAATATGTACGTCTACTCACTAAATATAGCTACAAATATGTACGTCTACTCACTAAATATAGCTACAAATATGTACCTCTACTCACTAAATATAGCTACAAATATGTACTTCTACTCACTAAATATAGTTACAAATATGTACCTCTACTCACTAAATATAGCTACAAATATGTACCTCTACTCACTAAATATAGCTACAAATATGTACTTCTACTCACTAAATATAGCTACAAATATGTACCTCTACTCACTAAATATAGCTACAAATATGTACTTCTACTCACTAAATATAGCTACAAATATGTACTCCTACTCACTAAATATAGCTACAAATATGTACGTCTACTCACTAAATATAGCTACAAATATGTACCTCTACTCACTAAATATAGCTACAAATATGTACTTTTACTCACTAAATATAGCTACAAACATGTACCCATACTCACTAAATATAGCTACAAATATGTACCCCTACTCACTAAATATAGCTACAAATATGTACCTCTACTCGCTAAATATAGCTACAAAGATTTGTACCCTTACTCATTAAAGTGTTGTACAGTATTCGGTACTGACGATACTGCAAAAAGCAGGTATTAAAGTATTAGTTGTGCATTTTCATCGACTTGGTATCGAAGTATCGATACTTTACGCGACATTATCATTCAGCCAAGATTTTGACTGAGGTGCAATGCTGTGACTCTCCTGTTGTGTCGGGGAAGCCCGGGATTAAAAGTGGGGTGTTTGCTTCCAGGTCCACACCTAAATGGACTTCCAGACCACACCAGAAGGGACTTGGGATCAGGAGCAGACCGAGGCGTCAGGGTGGTGTTCCAGGACCGCAGGTCAGCGCCACTCATTCCACACCTCACACTCCCGTCTGATTCCTCTCATAATCAAGACGATTATTACATGTCTTCATTGAGGGAAAGGGACAAAGTGTGGACGAGAGCGAGAGAGACAGGTTGAAGAATGTGTCACGAGGGCAAAAAGGTAGAAGTCCCCCTTGTGTTCCCTCCCCCCCCCTCTCAGTCTAGGAGGGAACAGAAGCCGGTCTTGTGCAGGCTGGACTTGTGTGTCAGATTAAATCTGGTGTCCCCGGGGAGACCGAGGACCTCCATCTCTGAGTGCAGCCCTCCGGGGAGGAGCAGCAGCTTTTAGGTAAGACGGGGGAGAAAATGAAAGTGCAGATGTTGTGCTGCAGCGAAGGCCAACAGCTCCCTCTGTTGTCGCGCGCGGAATGACTCCTCCGCCTTTGCCTCCGCCTCCGCCTCCGCCTCGCCCTCCTCTCCCTCACCGGAACCTCTCGCTCTCTCCCGGTGAGGAGCGGCAGCTGGCGCCCGTTGAAATATAAATACGGCGATCACGGCGTTATAAATGAAGCGCTCGTCCTCCTCAAAGCTCACGCGGCCACTTTCAAGTGGCTCCAGTGGGCGGGGCTTGGAGGAAGCGCACTAGACGCCATCTTTGAACGAGTCTTCAGCTGCGCCGCTTTCGCAGTGGAAAGTACCAAGTGTCAGCGGAGAAGACCTCAAAGAGGAGAGGGAGGGGCTGGAGCTTGGGGGGATGGGGGGGGGGGGGGGTGTCTAATTGCTGGATTTGGGTATGGCCCCGTGCAAAAGTGAGAGCCAGTGTCCTCTGTAGTGGACATTTCTCTGTGGCCGATTTCATCTTACGTATTTCACACCTTGGCGCGTGTCCACTACAGAGGACGCTAGCTCCACAATGTCCACTGTAGAGGACACATACTCCACAAATGTCCACTGTAGAGGACACATACTCCACAAATGTCCACTGTAGAGGACAAATTCTCCACAAATGTCCACTGTAGAGGACAAATTCTCCACAAATGTCCACTGTAGAGGAAAAATTGTCCACAAATGTCCACTGTAAAGGACACATACTTCACAAATATCCACTATAAAGGACAAGGGCTACACAAATGTCCACTGTAGAGGACAAATTCTCCACAAATGTCCACTGTAGAGGACAAATTCTCCACAAATGTCCACTGTAAAGGACACATACTTCACAAATATCCACTATAAAGGACAAGGGCTACACAAATGTCCACTGTATAGGACACCAGCTACACAAATGTCCGCTATAAAGGACACTGTCTACACAAATGTAGAGGACACAGGCTACACAAATGTCCACTGTAGAGGACACATACTCCACAAATGTCCACTGTAGAGGACAAATTCTCCACAAATGTCCACTGTAGAAGACACATACTTCACAAATATCCACTATAAAGGACAAGAGCTACACAAATGTCCACTGTAGAGGACACCGGCTACACAAATGTCCACTGTATAGGACACCGGCTACACAAATGTCCGCTATAGAGGACACTGTCTACACAAATGTAGAGGACACAGGCTACACAAATGTCCTCTGTAGAGGACACATACTCCACAAATGTCCACTGTAGAGGACACATACTCCACAAATGTCCACTATAGAGGGCACTGGCTTCACAAATGTCCACTGTAGAGGACACCGGGTGAACAACTGTCCACTGTAGAGGACACTGGGTAAACAAATGTCCACTATAGAGGACACAGGCTCCACAAATGTCAACTATAGAGGATGCTAGCTCCACAAATGTCCACTGTAGAGGACGCTAGCTCCACAAATGTCCACTGTAGAGGACACATACTCCACAAATGTCCACTGTAGAGGACAAATTCTCCACAAATGTCCACTGTAGAGGACACATACTCCACAAATGTCCACTGTAGAGGACAAATTCTCCACAAATGTCCACTGTAGAAGACACATACTTCACAAATATCCACTATAAAGGACAAGAGCTACACAAATGTCCACTGTAGAGGACACCGGCTACACAAATGTCCACTGTATAGGACACCGGCTACACAAATGTCCACTGTATAGGACACCGGCTACACAAATGTCCGCTATAGAGGACACTGTCTACACAAATGTAGAGGACACAGGCTACACAAATGTCCTCTGTAGAGGACACATACTCCACAAATGTCCACTGTAGAGGACACATACTCCACAAATGTCCACTATAGAGGGCACTGGCTTCACAAATGTCCACTGTAGAGGACACCGGGTGAACAACTGTCCACTGTAGAGGACACTGGGTACACAAATGTCCACTGTAGAGGACACAGGCTCCACAAATGTCAACTATAGAGGATGCTAGCTCCACAAATGTCCACTGTAGAGGACGCTAGCTCCACAAATGTCCACTGTAAAGGACACATACTCCACAAATGTCCACTATAGAGGACACATACTCCACAAATGTCCACTGTAGAGGACACATACTCCACAAATGTCCACTGTAGAGGACACATACTCCACAAATGTCCACTGTAGAGGACACATACTCCACAAATGTCCACTGTAGAGGACACATACTCCACAAATGTCCACTGTAGAGGACACACACTCCACAAATGTCCACTGTAGAGGACACATACTCCACAAATGTCCACTATAGAGGGCACTGGCTTCACAAATGTCCACTGTAGAGGACACCGGGTACACAACTGTCCACTGTAGAGGACACAGGCTACACACATGTCCACTATAAAGGACAAGGGCTACACAAATGTCCACTGTAGAGCACACGGCGACGTACATGTTGCCTGTAGAGAACACTAGCGAGACACTTTAAAGGACATTGTCTCAACAAATGTCCACTTCAAAGGACACGGTCCCCACAAATGTCCACTGTAGAGGACACAGAGTACACAAATGTCCACTGTAGAGGACACAGGCTACACAAATGTCCACTGTAGAGCACACTGGCTACACAAATGTCCGCTATAGAGGACATTGTCTCGACAAATGTCCACTTTAACGGACACGGTCCCCACAAATGTCCACTGTAGAGGACACAGAGTACACAAATGTCCACTGTAGAGGACACAGGCTACACAAATGTCCACTATAAAGGACCAGGGCTACACAAATGTCCACTGTAGAGCCCACTGGCTACACAAATGTCCGCTATAGAGGACATTGTCTCGACAAATGTCCACTTTAACGGACACGGTCCCCACAAATGTCCACTGTAGAGGACACAGAGTACACAAATGTCCACTGTAGAGGACACAGGCTACACAAATGTCCACTATAAAGGACCAGGGCTACACAATTGTCCACTGTAGAGCACACTGGTTACACAAATGTCCGCTATAGAGGACATTGTCTCGACAAATGTTCACTTTAACGGACACGGTCCCCACAAATGTCCACTGTAGAGGACACAGGCTACACAAATGTCCACTATAAAGGACCAGGGCTACACAAATGTCCACTGTAGAGCACACTGGCTTCACAAATGTCCGCTATAGAGGACATTGTCTCGACAAATGTCCACTTTAACGGACACGGTCCCCACAAATGTCCACTGTAGAGGACACAGGCTACACAAATGTCCACTATAAAGGACAAGAGCTACACAAATGTCCACTGTAGAGCACACTGGCTACACAAATGTCCGCTATAGAGGACATTGTCTCGACAAATGTCCACTTTAACGGACACGGTCCCCACAAATGTCCACTGTAGAGGACACAGGCTACACAAATGTCCACTGTAGAGGACACAGGCTACACAAATGTCCACTATAAAGGACAAGGGCTACACAAATGTCCACTGTAGAGGACACAGGCTACACAAATATCCACTATAAAGGACAAGGGCTACACAAATGTCCACTGTAGAGGACACAGGCTACACAAATGTCCACTATAAAGGACAAGGGCTACACAAATGTCCACTGTAGAGGACACAGGCTACACAAATGTCCACTATAAAGGACAAGGGCTACACAAATGTCCACTGTAGAGCACACCGGCGACGTACATGTTGCCTGTAGAGGACACAAATGTCCACTCCAGAGGACAATGGCCCTCCAGGAGGATCTATATTGGTATGGATTGAACAACACGATCAGAAAGTGCAGCTTCCCGAGATGAACATCCCTGCTAGAGGGAGCTCGCATAAAACCACAATGTGTGTGTGGATTTTGTCGCCAGCGAGCAGCAGCTTGCAGATTTGGGCGCATCACAACTGAATCCAAGCAGAAGCTGCGTTTAGTGCGGCGCGCTCGCAGACACACACACACACACAGACACACACACACACACGACATCAACAATGACTTCCAGCACAACAGAGCTTGGTGTTCAACCAACACAAGTGCCCCCCCCAAAAAAAACCCAAAAAACCTGTCTTTTCCCTCCTAAGGAAGAGGAGTCAAGCAGAGAGGAGAGCGAGGTCATGAAGTGATGAAATGTGCACGCAAGGAGGGAGAAAAGCCACGACTGCAACTTTGAAGAAGGCAAACATAAAAAGGAGCAAAACCACAAGCAGCTCACCAAAATAAAAGCCCGTGCCTAGTAATTACTCACAGCACCCCTCCTTTTTTCCTTTTTTTTTTCCTCCTTTTTTTTCCTTGAGGTAACCGCAGGAGTTTGACATGAAGTATTGTTGGCGAGATGCTTCCCTCAGGACGTCTACAGCTGCAGAAAGCATCTCCAGCGTGGAGGAGGAGACCCCCGTCCTCCATCTTTCGCCGCTTCACCCTGTGCAACAATTGCACCTTTCATCAAGAACCTCCCCAGAAGGGATGGTTCTGCTACGTTCCTCACCGGAGAACACTGGGGTGCACGAGACAAACGTCCACTGCAGAGGACACCGGTTCTCATGGAGGATATTGGGGAGGGGGGGAAAGTTGCACACACACACTCACTCACACACACTCACACACACTCACACACACACTCGCCTCTGCGAGACAATTAGGCTCCATCTGTCTCCTGATGTCATCCTCTCAATAGTCACCAAGGACCCAGGACCATTCCACACCACCAAGTGCTGCTTACCTCCAAGAGTCCAGGGCGCTCCACCAAAAAAAAATAAAAAAATCCTCCCGGTGAGAAAATAGCCAAAAGGAAAACACTAGCCAGGTGTGAGAAGATCCACAGTCCACAAGCAGAGAAGATCCAGTGGAGAGTCCAGGTGGTTGAGAGCAGAGGAGCGATGTCAGCGCAGCATCCTTCTCGCTCCTCCTGGCTGCCGTCTGGAGATGTTGCCGTCAATGACGAGTCCGTCCCCCCGACGAGAGAGAGGGAGAGAGAGAGGGAGGGAGGGGGCGTGAAAAGAGAGACAGAGGGAGGAGCAGAAGAGGGGAAGTTGGCTCTTCTCTGCACATTTAATCACCCCAGTCATGCAACTATACAAATATATATTTAGCATTCTATTATATAGTTCTATTTTCAACTATACATATATACATATTAATTATTCTATTATATTCATATATATTTATATTTTCAACTATACATATATATATTTATCAATCTACTATATTCATATATAGTTATATTTTCAACTATACAAATATACATATTATTGTAGTATATTAATATATAGTTATATTTTCAACTATACACATATAAATATTATTCTATTATATTCATATATAGTTATATTTTTAACTATACACATATACACAACATTCTATTATATGTATATATATATATATATATATATATATATATATATATATATATATATATATATATATATATATATATATATATATATATATATATATATATATATATATATATATATATATATATATATATATATATAAAGGACAAGGGCTACACAAATGTCCACTGTAGAGGAGACATACTCCACAAATGTCCACTGTAGAGGACACGTACTTCACAAGTGTCCACTGTAGAGGACAAATACTCCACAAATGTCCACTGTAGAGGACACATACTTCACAAATGTCCACTGTAGAGGACAAATACTCCACGAATGTCCACTGTAGAGGACCCATACTCCACAAATGTCCACTGTAGAGGACACCGGCTACACAAATGTTTACTATAGAGGAGACATACTCCACAAATGTCCACTGTAGAGGACACGTACTTCAAAAATGTCCACTGTAGACGACAAATATTCCACAAATGTCCACTGTAGAGGACACATACTTCACAAATGTCCACTGTAGAGGACAAATACTCCACACATGTCCACTGTAGAGGACCCATACTCCACAAATGTCCACTGTAGAGGACACATACTTCACAAATGTCCACTATAAAGGACAAGGGCTACACAAATGTCCACTGTAGAGGACACCGGCTACACAAATGTTCACTATAGAGGACACATACTCCACAAATGTCCGCTGTAGAGGACACGTACTTCACAAATGTCCACTGTAGAGGACACATACTTCACAAATGTCCACTGTAGAGGACAAATACTCCACAAATGTCCACTGTAGAGGACACATACTATCCAAATGTCCACTGTAGAGGACACATACTTCACAAATGTCCACTGTAGAGGACAAATACTCCACACATGTCCACTGTAGAGGACTCATACTCCACAAATGTCCACTGTAGAGGACACATACTTCACAAATGTCCACTATAAAGGACAAGGGCTACACAAATGTCCACTGTAGAGGACACCGGCTACACAAATGTTCACTATAGAGGAGACATACTCCACAAATGTCCACTGTAGAGGACAAATACTCCACAAATGTCCACTGTAGAGGACACATACTCCACACATGTCCACTGTAGAGGACCCATACTCCACAAATGTCCACTGTAGAGGACACATACTTCACAAATGTCCACTATAAAGGACAAGGGCTACACAAATGTCCACTGTAGAGGACACCGGCTACACAAATGTTCACTATAGAGGAGACATACTCCACAAATGTCCACTGTAGAGGACACGTACTCCACAAATGTCCACTGTAGAGGACACATACTTCACAAATGTCCACTGTAGAGGACAAATACTCCACAAATGTCCACTGTAGAGGACCCATACTCCACAAATGTCCACTGTAGAGGACACATACTTCACAAATGTCCACTATAAAGGACAAGGGCTACACAAATGTCCACTGTAGAGGACACCGGCTACACAAATGTTCACTATAGAGGAGACATTCTCCACAAATGTCCACTGTAGAGGACACGTACTTCACAAATGTCCACTGTAGAGGACAAATACTCCACACATGTCCACTGTAGAGGACAAATACTCCACAAATGTCCACTGTAGAGGACACATACTCCACAAATGTCCACTGTAGAGGACACATACTCCACACATGTCCACTGTAGAGGACCCATACTCCACAAATGTCCACTGTAGAGGACACATACTTCACAAATGTCCACTGTAGAGGACAAATACTCCACACATGTCCACTGTAGAGGACCCATACTCCACAAATGTCCACTGTAGAGGACACATGCTTCACAAATGTCCACTATAAAGGACAAGGGCTACACAAATGTCCACTGTAGAGGACACCGGCTACACAAATGTTCACTATAGAGGAGACATACTCCACAAATGTCCACTGTAGAGGACAAATACTCCACAAATGTCCACTGTAGAGGACACATACTTCACAAATGTCCACTGTAGAGGACAAATACTCCACAAATGTCCACTGTAGAGGATCCATACTCCACAAATGTCCACTGTAGAGGACACATACTTCACAAATGTCCACTATAAAGGACACGGGCTACACAAATGTCCACTGTAGAGGACACCGGCTACACCAGAGGTCACCAACGCGGTGCCCGCGGGCACCAGGTAGCCCGTAAGGACCAGATGAGTAGCCCGCTGGCCTGTTCTAAAAATAGCTCAAATAGCAGCACTTACCAGTGAGCTGCCTCTATTTTTTAAATTGTATTTATTTACTAGCAAGCTGGTCTCGCTTTGCTCGACATTTTTAATTCTAAGAGAGACAAAACTCAAATAGAATTTGAAAATCCAAGAAAATATTTTAAAGACTTGGTCTTCACTTGTTTAAATAAATTCATTAATTTTTTTACTTTGCTTCTTATAACTTTCAGAAAGACAATTTTAGAGAAAAAATACAACCTTAAAAATGATTTTAGGATTTTTAAACACATATACCTTTTTACCTTTTAAATTCCTTCCTCTTCTTTCCTGACAATTTAAATCAATGTTAAAGTAAATTTTTTTTTTTTATTGTAAAGAATAAAAAATACATTTTAATTTAATTCTTCATTTTAGCTTCTGATTTTTCGACGAAGAATATTTGTGAAATATTTCTTCAAACTTATTATGATTAAAATTCAAAAAAAACTATTCTTGAAAATCTGTAGAATCAAATTTAAATCTTATTTCAAAGTCTTTTGAATTTCTTTTAAAATTTTTGTTCTGGAAAATCTAGAAGAAATAATGATTTGTCTTTGTTAGAAATATAGCTTGGTCCAATTTGTTATATATTCTAACAAAGTGCAGATTGGATTTTAACCTATTTAAAATATGTCATCAAAATTCTAAAATGAATCTTAATCAGGAAAAATTACTAATGATGTTCCATAAATTCTTTTTTTAAATTTTTTCAAAAAGATTTGAATTAGCTAGTTTTTCTCTTCTTTTTTTCGGTTGAATTTTGAATTTTAAAGTGTCGAAATTGAAGATAAACTATGTTTAAAAATTTAATTGTAATTTTTTTCGTGTTTTCTCCTCTTTTAAACCGTTCAATTAAGTGTAAATATCATTAATTATTAATAATAACATAGAGTTAAAGGTAAATTGAGCAAATTGGCTATTTCTGGCAATTTATTTAAGTGTGTATCAAACTGGTAGCCCTTCGCATTAATCAGTACCCAAGAAGTAGCCCTTGGTTTCAAAAAGGTTGGTGACCCCTGGGCTACACAAATGTCCACTTTAGAGGACACATACTCCACAAATGTCCACTGTAGAGGACACATATTCCACCAATGTCCACTGTAGAGGACACATACTCCATAAATGTCCACTGTAGAGGACACCGGCTACACAAATGTTCACTATAGAGGAGACATACTCCACACATGTCCACTGTAGAGGACACATACTGCACAAATGTCCACTGTAGAGGACACATATTCCACAAATGTCCACTGTAGAAGACACATACTCCACAAATGTCCTCTGTAGAGGACACATACTCCACAAATGTCCACTGTAGAGGACACATACTTCACAAATGTCCACTGTAGAGGACACATATTACACAAATGTCCACTGTAGAAGACACATACTCCACAAATGTCCACTGTAGAGGACAAATACTCCACAAAGGTCCACTGTAGAGGACACATACTCCACAAATGTCCACTGTAGAGGACACATACTTCACAAATGTCCACTATAAAGGACAAGGGCTACACACATGTCCACTGTAGAGGACACCGGCTACACAAATGTCCACTGTAGAGGACAAATACTCCACAAATGTCCACTGTAGAGGACACATATTCCACCAATGTCCACTGGAGAGGACACATACTCCATAAATGTCCACTGTAGAGGACACATACTCCACACATGTCCACTATAGAGGGCGCTGCCTCCACAAATGTCCACTGTAGAGCACACATACTTCACAAATGTCCACTATAAAGGACAAGGGCTACACAAATGTCCACTGTAGAGGACACCGGCTACACAAATGTCCACTGTAGAGGACACATATTCCACAAATGTCCACTGTAGAGGACACATAATCCACAAATGTCCACTGTAGAGGACAAATACTCCACAAATGTCCACTATAGAGGACACATAATCCACAAATGTCCACTGTAGAGGACACATACTCCACAAATGTCCACTATAGAGGAGACATACTCCACAAATGTCCACTATAGAGGAGACATACTCCACAAATGTCCACTGTAGAGGACACATACTTCACAAATGTCCACTATAAAGGACAAGGGCTACACAAATGTCCAATGTAGAGGACACCGGCTACACAAATGTCCACTGTAGAGGACACCAGCTACACAAATGTCCACTGTAGAGGACACATACTCCACAAATGTCCTCTATAGAGGACACATACTCCACACATGTCCACTATAAAGGGCGCTGGCTCCACAAATGTCCACTGTAGAGGACGCATACTCCACAAATGTCCTCAATAGAGGACACATACTCCACACATGTCCACTATAAAGGGCACTGGCTCCACAAATGTCCACTGTAGAGGACACATACTCCACAAATGTCCTCTATAGAGGACACATACTCCACACATGTCCACTATAAAGGGCGCTGGCTCCACAAATGTCCACTATAGAGGAGACATACTCCACAAATGTCTACTATAGAGGACACATACTCCACAAATGTCCATTGTAGAGGACACATACTCCACAAATGTCCTCTATAGAGGACACATACTCCACAAATGTCCACTGTAGAGGACACATACTCCACAAATGTCCACTATAGAGGAGACATACTCCACAAATGTCCACTATAGAGGAGACATACTCCACAAATGTCCACTGTAGAGGACACATACTTCACAAATGTCCACTATAAAGGACAAGGGCTACACAAATGTCCAATGTAGAGGACACCGGCTACACAAATGTCCACTGTAGAGGACACCGGCTACACAAATGTCCACTGTAGAGGACACATACTCCACAAATGTCCTCTATAGAGGACACATACTCCACACATGTCCACTATAAAGGGCGCTGGCTCCACAAATGTCCACTATAGAGGAGACATACTCCACAAATGTCCACTATAGAGGACACATACTCCACAAATGTCCACTGTAGAGGACACATAATCCACAAATGTCCATTGTAGAGGACACATACTCCACAAATGTCAACTATAGAGGACACATACTCCACAAATGTCCACTGTAGAGGACACATAATCCACAAATGTCCATTGTAGAGGACACATACTCCACAAATGTCCACTATAGAGGACACATACTCCACAAATGTCCACTGTAGAGGACACATACTCCACAAATGTCCACTATAGCGGAGACATACTCCACAAATGTCTACTATAGAGGACACATACTCCACAAATGTCCACTGTAGAGGACACATACTCCACAAATGTCCTCTATAGAGGACACATACTCCACAAATGTCCACTGTAGAGGACACATACTCCACAAATGTCCACTATAGAGGAGACATACTCCACAAATGTCCACTATAGAGGAGACATACTCCACAAATGTCCACTGTAGAGGACGCTTACTTCACAAATGTCCACTATAAAGGACAAGGGCTACACAAATGTCCAATGTAGAGGACACCGGCTACACAAATGTCCACTGTAGAGGACACCGGCTACACAAATGTCCACTGTAGAGGACGCATACTCCACAAATGTCCTCTATAGAGGACACATACTCCACACATGTCCACTATAAAGGGCGCTGGCTCCACAAATGTCCACTGTAGAGGACACATACTCCACAAATGTCCACTATAAAGGACGCTGGCTCCACAAATGTCCACTATAGAGGAGACATACTCCACAAATGTCTACTATAGAGGACACATACTCCACAAATGTCCACTGTAGAGGACACATACTCCACAAATGTCCTCTATAGAGGACACATACTCCACAAATGTCCACTGTAGAGGACAAGGGCTACACAAATGTCCAATGTAGAGGACACCGGCTACACAAATGTCCACTGTAGAGGACACCGGCTACACAAATGTCCACTGTAGAGGACACATACTCCACAAATATCCTCTATAGAGGACACATACTCCACACATGTCCACTATAAAGGGCGCTGGCTCCACAAATGTCCACTATAGAGGAGGCATACTCCACAAATGTCCACTATAGAGGACACATACTCCACAAATATCCACTGTAGAGGACACATAATCCACAAATGTCCACTGTAGAGGACACATACTCCACAAATGTCCTCTATAGGGGACACATACTCCACAAATGTCCACTGTAGAGGACACATACTCCACAAATGTCCTCTATAGAGGACACATACTCCACACATGTCCACTATAAAGGGCGCTGGCTCCACAAATGTCCACTATAGAGGAGACATACTCCACAAATGTCCACTGTAGAGGACACATACTCCACAAATGTCCTCTATAGAGGACACATAGTCCACACATGTCCACTATAAAGGGCGCTGGCTCCACAAATGTCCACTATAGAGGAGACATACTCCACACATGTCCACTGTAGAGGACACATACTTCACAAATGTCCACTATAAAGGACAAGGGCTACACAAATGTCCAATGTAGAGGACACCGGCTACACAAATGTCCACTGTAGAGGACACCTGCTACACAAATGTCCTCTATAGAGGACACATACTCCACAAATGTCCTCTATAGAGGACACATAGTCCACACATGTCCACTATAAAGGGCGCTGGCTCCAAAAATGTCCACTATAGAGGAGACATACTCCACACATGTCCACTGTAGAGGACACATACTTCACAAATGTCCACTATAAAGGACAAGGGCTACACAAATGTCCAATGTAGAGGACACCGGCTACACAAATGTCCACTGTAGAGGACACCTGCTACACAAATGTCCTCTATAGAGGACACATACTCCACACATGTCCACTATAAAGGGCGCTGGCTCCACAAATGTCCACTATAGAGGAGACATACTCCACAAATGTCCACTGTAGAGGACACATACTTCACAAATGTCCACTATAAAGGACAAGGGCTACACAAATGTCCAATGTAGAGGACACCGGCTACACAAATGTCCACTGTAGAGGACACCGGCTACACAAATGTCCACTGTACAGGACACCTTTTACACTAATGTCTGCTATAAAGGACAAGGGCTACACAAATGTCCACTATAAAGGACAAGGGCTACACAAATGTCCAATGTAGAGGACACCGGCTACACAAATGTCCACTGTAGAGGACACCGGCTACACAAATGTCCACTGTACAGGACACCTTTTACACAAATGTCCACTTTAAAGGACAAGGGCTACACACATGTCCACTATAAAGGACAAGGGCTACACAAATGGGCAGCACGGTGGCAGAGGGGTTAGTGCGTCTGCCTCACAATACGAAGGTCCTGGGTTCGATCCTGCGCTCGGGGTCTTTCTGTGTGGAGTTTGCATGTTCTCCCCGTGACTGCGTGGGTTCCCTCCGGGTACTCCGGCTTCCTCCCACCTCCAAAGACATGCACCTG
>NC_084739.1:72290711-72298211 GCF_033978785.1 Entelurus aequoreus
CTTCTTCGTCGAAAAAACAAGCTAAAATGAAGAATTCAATTAAAATGTATTTATGATTCTCTACAATAAAATAAATGAATTTTACTTGAACATTGATTTAAATTGTCAGGAAAGAAGAGGAAGGAATTTAAAGGTAAAAAGGTATATGTGTTTAAAAATCCTAAAATAATTTTAAGGTTGTATTTTTTCTCTGTAATTGTCTTTCAGAAAGTTATAAGAAGCAAAGGCAACAAATTAATGAATTTATTTAAACAAGTGAAGACCAAGTCTTTAAAATATTTTCTTGGATTTTCAAATTCTATTTGAGTTTTGTCTCTCTTAGAATTAAAATGTCGGGCAAAGCGAGACCAGCTTGCTAGTAAATAAATAAAATTTAAAAAATAGAGGCAGCTCACTGGTAAGTGCTGCTATTTGAGCTATTTTTAGAACAGGCCAGCGGGCTACTCATCTGGTCCTTACGGCTACCTGGTGCCCGCGGGCACCGCGTTGGTGACCCTTGCTGTAGATTGTCACTGAAGGCATCAAACTATGAAGAACACATGTGGAGTTATGTACTTAACAAAAAAAAGGTGAAATAACTGAAAACATGTTTTATATTCTAGTTTCTTCAAAATCGCCACCCTTTGCTCTGATTACTGCTTTGCACACTCTTGGCATTCTCTCGATAAGCTTCAAGCACACCTGTGAAGTGAAAACCATTTCAGATGACTACCTCTTGAAGCTCATCGAGAGAATGCCAAGTGTGTGAGAAAAAGTAATCAGAGCAAAAGGTGGCTATATTGAAGAAACTAGAATATAATACATGTTTTCAGTTATTTCACCTTTTTTTGTTAAGTACCCCCACAATACGAAGGTCCTGAAGTAGTCCTGGGTTCGATCCTGCGCTCGGGATCTTTCTGTGTGGAGTTTGCATGTTGTCCCCGTGACTGCGTGGGTTCCCTGCGGGTACTCGGCTTCCTCCCACCATCCAAAGACATGCACCTGGGGATAGGTTAAATGGCAACACTAAATTGGCCCTAGTGTGTGAATGTGAGTGTGAATGTTGTCTATCTATTAATTTCCCTTGTGGATCACTAAAGTTTGTCTAAGTCTATCTGTGTTGGCCCTGCGATGAGGTGGCGACTTGTCCAGGGTGTACGCCGCCTTCCGCCCGATTGTAGCTGAGATAGGCTCCAGCAGCCCCCGCGACCCCGAAAGGGATAAGCGGTAGTAAATGGATGGATGGGATGGACATAACTCACATGTGTTCATTCATAGTATTGATGCCGTCAGTGACAATCCACAATGTATATAGTCATTCAAACAAAGAAAACACATTGAATGAGGAGAAGGTGTGTCCAAACTTCATATATATATATATATACATTACCGTTCAAAAGTTTGGGTCACATCGAAATGTCCTTATTTTTTAAGGAAAAGCACTGTACTTTCAATGAAGATAACTTTAAACTAGTCTTAACTTTAAAGAATACACTCTATACATTGCTAATGTGTAAATGACTGTTCTAGCTGCAAATGTCTGGTTTTTGGTGCAATATCTACATAGGTGTATAGAGGCCCATTTCCAGCAACTATCACTCCGGTGTTCTAATGGTACAATGTGTTTGCTCATTGGCTCAGAAGGCTAATTGATGATTAGAAAACCCTTGTGCAATCATGTTCACACATCTGAAAACAGTTTAGCTCGTTACAGAAGCTACAAAACGGACCTTCCTTTGAGCAGATTGAGTTTCTGGAGCATCACATTTGTGGGGTCAATTAAACACTCAAAATGGCCAGAAAAATAGAACTTTCATCTGAAACTCGACAGTCTATTCTTGTTCTTAGAAATGAAGGCTATTCCACAAAATTGTTTGGGTGACCCCAAACTTTTGAACGGTAGTGTGTGTATATATATATATATATATATATATATATACACACACACATACATACATATATATACATACATATATATATATATATATATATATATATATATATATATATATATATATATATATATATATATATATATATATATATATATATATATATATATATACACATATATACATACATATACATATACAATAACTACATAAACTAGATGAACCGTTCTGATAAATGTATATTTTACTTAAATGAAAACTGGTTTTGTTGAACAAAACTCTACCCAAACATTTAATAAAGTCAAATACAAATAATGCAACAAGAGAAGTATCCAATTTCTAGAGTAAATGTGTACAACAGATTTAGATCATCTACATCAACAGAATGATTTGTCTAAGTGGATGAACAGGACAGTATTATTTATTTTAATTTTTTTTTAAATTATCGATTATATATATATATTTTTTTAATTGATTAAGAATCGTGACAAATAAGAATCGCGTTTAATTCAAAAATATATATTTTTTGACACTTCTAGTGCTCTTAGCTCATGAGTCAATTCCACCATTTTAATGATTTTTTTCTAAGTAGCGAGCCTTTGGAATAGGTACAGCTTGTCCCTATGCGGTCCTTCTTTTTTTAATTTGTATTTTTATTTCTGTGCGATCCTTTTGAATCCAGTTTATTTCTCACGTCCACATACTATGGACTGGACTTTCACAATATTATGTCAGACCCACTCGACGTCCATTGCATCCGGTCTCCCCTAGAGGAGAGGACATATGCGGTCCTCTCCAAGGTTTCTCATAGTCATTCACATCGACGTCCCATTGGGGTTGTGAGTTTTTCCTTGCCCTGATGTGGGCTCTGTACCGCGGATGTCGTCGTGGCTTGTGCAGCCCTTTGAGACACTTGTGATTTAGGGCTGTATAAATAAACATCGATTGATTGATTAATTGACATTGTAAACAAAGCCTTCATCCAACATGTCTGCCCAGCCCCCACAATGCATTGCAAAACCACGCGGCCTTTGATAGCAAGTGACGCCACTTCCTGCCTATATCCTCCACGTCCATCCTCCAACACTCACAACGACAACAACAACAACAAAAAAGCAAAGATGCTCGCTGAAGTTAATTGCCACTTGACTTTGTGCAACTTAACGAGGGGCAGGAAGTAGAGCAAATGTCGCTGAGTCGACTTAAAACCGGCAAGAGTCGCTTTTAAATAGCAACAATTAACCTTATTGACGAGTTGTTGGTTATTTCCTTTTTCGCCCACACTCGTTCCTCCATTCACCTTACTTCCTGATGCCACACACACACACACACGCACACACACACACACACACACACGTTCTGCTACTTTGCCTTTAAAATCAATTCCATGTCAGCTAACAGCGTGTCCTCTAGCAGGGGTCAGGACCTCTACCTGCTGACTTCATCTCCTTCCTTGAATTAAAAGGCTGCATCACATTACACACACACACACACACACACACACACACACACACACACACACACACACTAGGACAGTGTACACACACACAGCACATTGGATTACGGACACCAGGGCAAAGAAACCCAATAAAGCTTTTAACGCGGCGGCCGACGGCGAGTGGATCTGATATCTGATGGCGCTTCCACGGCGAGATGGATGGAGGCGTCGCCGGCCTCGCAGCCAAAGTGCGAGGGCGAGAAGCGAGAGCGGGGAAAAAAGAGAGGGCGACCGGAGGAGAAAAGGCGGCTAAAAATAAAAGATGTGGGTTCACACAGACACCCGGGGCGTGGATCAATGGCGAACACCCAGACGCTCACGGTCTGATGCCGTGTCCACACGGGAAGGTATTTAGGTGGGAACAGTGAAAGTATTGGAGCCTTTCATCCCCGGGGCGACTACTCAGCTTTTATGCATGACATTTTTTTAGCTAAAGATAATCCAAGAATGGATAAAATAGGACCAAATATAGGGAACAATAATAATCATAAAAATGATCAAATATATGAATAAAGTGAGAAATTATAGGAGAAAAGTAATATAAAAGGGAAAATGTGAATACCATATTAAAAATGTGAAGATAGAAGAGAAAATAATACATACAAAAATAAACTATTACAATATTGAGATATTCTAAGAATTCTAAGTTAATGATTATTTGCAAAAAAAAACAAGTTTCTCAGTTGGAACATTAAATATCTTGTCTTTGCAGTCTATTCAATTAAATATAAGTTGAAAAGGATTTGCAAATAAGTGTATGCTGTTTTTATTTACGAATTACACAACATGCCAACTTCACTGGTTTTTGGTTTATGCATATATATATATATATTAGGGCTGCAACTAACGATTAATTTGATCATCGATTAATCTGTTGATTATTACTTCGATTAATCGATTAATAATTGGATAAAAGAGACAAACTACATTTATATCCTTTCCAGTATTTTATTGAAAAAAAACAGCATACTGGCACCATACTTATTTTGATTATTGTTTCTCAGCTGTTTGTCCATGTTGCAGTTTATAAATAAAGGTTTATAAAAAAAATTAAAAAAAATAAATACAAAAAATACAAAAATTGCCTCTGCGCATGCGCATAGCATAGATCCAACGAATCGATGACTAAATTAATCGCCAACTATTTTTATAATCGATTTTAATCGATTTAATCGATTAGTTGTTGCAGCCCTAATATACACACTACCGTTCAAAAGTTTGGGGTCACCCAAACAATTTTGTGGAATAGCCTTCATTTCTAAGAACAAGAATAGACTGTCGAGTTTCAGATGAAAGTTCTCTTTTTCTGGCCATTTTGAGCGTTTAATTGACCCCACAAATGTGATGCTCCAGAAACTCAATCTGCTCAAAGGAAGGTCAGTTTTGTAGCTTCTGTAACGAGCTAAACAGTTTTCAGATGTGTGAACATGATTGCACAAGGGTTTTCTAATCATCAATTAGCCTTCTGAGCCAATGAGCAAACACATTGTACCATTAGAACACTGGAGTGATAGTTGCTGGAAATGGGCCTCCATACACCTATGTAGATATTGCAGCAAAAACCAGACATTTGCAGCTAGAATAGTCATTTACCACATTAGCAATGTATAGAGTGTATTTCTTTAAAGTTAAGACTAGTTTAAAGTTATCTTCATTGAAAAGTACAGTGCTTTTCCTTCAAAAATAAGGACATTTCAATGTGACCCCAAACTTTTGAACGGTAGTGTATATATATATATATATGGTTGTTTTTTTTAATAAATATGCAAATAAAAAAAAACACATTGTCATTAAGCAGTATAGTCTGTAGAATTTTGAGAACATTTAAATTGAAGGCTGTAAATATAACAAAGCGGAAAAAGCTATGAATACTTTACGGATGCACTGTATTTTAATTTGCAACGCTGAACTAGCAAAGAGGCAGCATTTGCATGTTAGAGATGTTGAAGTGTGATGATAATCTCGCCTTGTCTCTCATTTACCAACAAAAGCTAGCGCGTCCTGTAATGATTATTAATATTTATGATTATTAGTCATACTTTACAAAAACAGTCATTTAACAATGATTTGTGTATGTGCTTTTACTGCCATCTAGTGTCTACCTTTAAGTATCGATGCTATAAAAGGAGTAAAACATTTTCCAATTGTTAAAATCATGTGCTTTTTGAGGTGAAGTTAAAAAAAAAAAAAATCCATAAAATCACAACCTTCACTTTCTAAAAAAGCAGCTGCAAATCAAGGCTTTTTAGGCCGCAACATGGCAAAAACAAAAAGCCTGCTAAACCTTGGAAGGACCGATAAGTAAAACAATAAAAATAAAATGGACGCTCAATCTTTGTTAGCAAAAATTGCATTTTAATCAACATTGAATATCTTCAAGTGCAATTTTCCCAGTCGGAAAAACTGAGTCGGGCGGTTTGTTTTGTTGTCTTTTTGTTGTTGTTGTTGTTGTTGTTGCCGTCACTTTCGACACACCTGGTTTGTCAGTGTTGATTGTCAGTTATGGTTCGATCAATTCATTTATTGACGATCTGCTCAGTGGCCTAGTGGTTAGAGTGTCCGCCCTGAGATCGGTAGGTTGTGAGTTCAAACTACGGCCGGGTCATACCAAAGACTATAAAAATGGGACCCATTACCTCCCTGATTGGCACTCAGCATCAAGGGTTGGAATTGGGGGTTAAATCACCAAAAATGATTCCCAGGCGCGGCTACGCTGCTGCCCACTGCTCCCCTCACCTCCCAGGGGGTGATCAAGGGGATGGGTCAAATGCAGAGGACAAATTTCACCACACCTAGTGTGTGTGTGACAATCATTGGTACTATACATTTAAATCTGCTGAGGCCAAGTGTATCGCAAATAAAACCCATATTTGCATAGCCTCTTTCTTCTTCTCCAGTTTCAGTGTGTGAACAGCGCCACACGTCGGTGTGGAATATGTACTGCATGGTTTTCATCCTGGGATCCGTCCCTCGGTCCTTGACTATTGCTCCTGACTCAATTGCCGTTATTTGAGCCGTGAAGCGAACGACCGACGCTCTCAGCCTTTTACTTCATTATTAAAGAGATCGTTGAGAGTAAGTCTATTAACGATTGGCCACCGCACTACACTCTTTTGACTCATGGGACCGCCGTTCAATCCCCGTAACGCGACCCGAGACGAGATCGGGGTTTTTGGTGGCCGACTTTTTTTTAATCACAGTTACAGACGGACTCTGGGGTACTTTTACCCGAGTGTCCTTGAAAGCAACACATGAGTAAGTCAGCAGTTTGCACGACGCTGCCAACACTTTAGCGCTGATATCGATATCGCAAGGAATCCAACCTAATTTGAAATATCTGACAGTATGATCGCTGCACATTTGCCACTGTCTTGCGGACAATGTGAGTAATTCAGGTTAACGACCATGAAATACACATTGAAGTGTGGACAGCACAGCATTTTTATATATGACCCAATCCAAACAACCTTTCACACTCATGCCGCAAATAAGCTATCACAAAAAGTCAACACAAATGGTCACACGCAACACAACCTGCTCACTGAACTATGTGGATATTATTTTAAAAAAAAACAATGTCCAATCACAATACATGATTTAAAATTACACCCATTTAAATCCACCACAATGCTTGGTGCATTTTAGCTGCTTGATATTTCTGATTGATCACAAAAGTTTAAGGAGGGCATCACGGAAGTAAACAAAGTAGGAATCAAACTTTCACATACTCTTAACCAGTTAAGTTATATATATATATATATATATATATATATATATATATATATATATATATATATATATATATATATATATATATATATATATATATATATATATATATATATATATATATATATATATATATATATATGCATACACAGCATATAATTATGTACACATACTGTATATATGTATAGGCCTTACATACATATATATGTACATATATACACACATACATAAATACATACATACACATATACACACGTATGCATATACAAACATACATATATATATATTTATACACACACAAATATATATATATATACACTAGCGTTCAAAAGTTTGGGGTCACATCGAAATGTCCTTATTTTTGAAGGAAAAGCACTGAACTTTTCAATGAAGATAACTTTA
>NC_084739.1:72300711-72303211 GCF_033978785.1 Entelurus aequoreus
AGAGGGGAGCAGCCACGGAATACTAAGAGAAAAGTGAGCTAGCGAGCAGGAGAGACCCCAGAGAGGCTGACACTGACTTGGATTGGGGGGATTGATGGATTTGAGATTGAGTGTATTTAAAAGGGACAACACACATGAATGAACATTTGACATGGACATATGTGAGATTATAGCCAATGGCTATTTTCCACCTCCAAATGAAGACAACACTTTCAAAACATTGCAGATATTCATTATATTAAAAATGTAAAATTGCAAGATTGAGGTGCTGCTGTAGATATTCACTGCCACACATGTACTTCCTGCATGTCATCAACACATAAAACAACTGATAAAATACATATTTCATATTTCCATTTTTTCTTGATTCAACACAATCTCTCAATGTGTTATTTGGTACAATATTTATGCTGAAACTTTTTCAAAACATGTTACAGGTTATAGAAAATATTCTGGTTGCATGTAGTTTGCCTAAAAACAAAAAAATTCCTATTTAAAAAAAACCCAGTAAATAACATGTTTTTTTTATTGACTTTTGAGAATTATAAATTAATTTAGAATCAGGGTGAATAAGAATTGTGATTCGGATCCAAATTTTGTAGGCACCCATAACATCTACATTTATCTACATGTATACATATACACATAGATATATACATACAAATATTCAAAAATGTATAAATGTACTGTATATACATACATAAGTTAAAGTACCACTGATAGTCACACGCACACACTAGGTGTGGTGAAAATATCCTCTGCATTTGACCCATCCCCTTGTTCCACCCCCTGGGAGGTGAGGGGAGCAGTGAGCAGCAGCGGTGACCGCGCTCGGGGAATAATTTTTGGTGATTTAACCAATATACACATATATATAAATATACACATATATATACACACACATATATATATATATATATATATATATATATATATATACACATTCATATACACACATACCGCCCTAAGATCGGTACGTCGTGAGTTCAAACCCCGGTCGAGTCATATCAAAGACTATAAAAATGGGACCCATTACCTCCCTGCTTGACACTCAGCATCAAGGGTTGGAATTTGGGGTTAAATCACCAAAAAATTATTACCGGGCGCGGCCACCGCTGCTGCTCACTGCTCCCCTCACCTCCTAGGGGATGATTTTTTTTTTTATATACACATAAATATATACATACATACTGTATACATACACATACATACACATACGTATATACATACATACACATACATATATATATAAATTATGTTTGTGCTATTTTGCTTAGCCTTTTGTCTAGGGTTCAATTCCATCTCTTCGTACGATGATTTGATTCAGAACTGATTCAAACTGATTCTTGCAGTAAAATTGGTATTAAGATTATAATAAAAACTTTATATACTATAATAATAATAATAATAATAATAATAATAATAGATTTTATTTGTAAAAAGCACTTTATTTTGAGTAAACAACCTCAAAGTGCTACAGTGTATTAACAAAAATAAATAAAAATAAAAAGATAATAAAAATAAATAAAAATAAAAACTACAACAGCCTAATAGCTAGAACTACTATGCATATATCTAAAAAAAAAAAAAAATTAAGGCTTTTTTAAAAAGAAGGGTTTTTAAGCCTTTTTTAAAAGCATCCACAGTCTGCGGTGCCCTCAGGTGGTCAGGGAGAGCGTTCCACAGACTGGGAGCGGCGGAGCAGAAAGCCCGGTCTCCCATTGCTCGCAGCTTTGTCCTCGGAGGTTAGCCTGTCCGGATTGGAGGTGTCGTGTGGAGGATTTGGGGGTGAGCAGTTCTTTGAGGTAGAGGGGGGCATTTCCATGGAGGCACTGGTGGGTTAGTAGGGAGACTTTGTATTCAATCCTGAGTGGAACAGGAAGCCAGTGAAGGGATTTGAGAATGGTCATATTTCCGCACTCTCACCAGGATCCTAGCAGCACTATTCTGTAAGTACTGCAGCTTCTGGATGTTCTTGCTGGGGATCCCCACAAGAAGTGCGTTGCAGTAGTCAATACTTATTGTTTTCCTGGAAGGATTTCGCTTGGGCGTCTGATTGACCAAAACAAACTCACTTTTAAAGGTTATAGCGCCCCCTGTTGCTCAGGCATACACTTGCAGCCTGCTAATGTGTTGGGGTCCAAACAACAGCGCCAGTCCACATCGAGGAGCATCAATGATGTTTTTAAGTCAAAATGTGCACGTGTTGCCGGGTAGAAAGTGTTTATAATTCTGTATATCGAACATCTATTCAGCATCCTTGAGGTGATGCATGACTTGGCCATGTCATGTTGCGTAAATACGTCCGTCGCTGCTGGTCATGGAGTCATCCTTGACGGTTGTGCGTGGAGTATTCATGTGTTCCTGCACACTGTACATTCAAGTGCCTCCAGGACAACGTTCCAATAACAGGATTATAGTCAACGTGAATTCTTGACGGCCAGGGCGACTGACAGCTTGTGCCCTTTTGTGTCAGATTCCTAATGAAGCGGCCAGAGTA
>NC_084739.1:72308211-72310711 GCF_033978785.1 Entelurus aequoreus
TATAAGCCGCAGGGTACAAAGCGTGGGGGGAAAAAAAGTAGGCGGCTTATAGTCCGCTACATATTTCGGGAGGCGTGTAACGCTCGGCTGCAGGTTTTGAAGCAAAGTTGCGTCACAAACACGAACTCCATCTTTAAATGGACATTATTCAGCTGTTGGTATTGGACTGTGCATGGTGACTAGAGATGTCCGATATTCCGATATTGTCCTACTCTTAATTACCGATTCCGATATCAACCGATACCGATATATACAGTCGTGGAATTAACACATTATTATGCCTAATTTTGTTGTGACGCCCCGCTGGATGCATTAAACAATGTAACTTTACCATGAATTGATGAACGTGGACCCCGACTTAAACAAGTTGAAAAACTTATTCGGGTGTTACCATTTAGTGGTCAATTGTACGGAATATGTACTGTACTGTGCAATCTACTAATACAAGTTTCAATCAATCAATCAAAAACAAGGTTTTCCAAAATAAGAGAACAACTTCAACTCTAGTTATGGAAAAAAAAAATGCCAACATGGCACTGCCATATTTATTATTGAAGTCACAAAGTGCATTATTTTTTTTAAACATGCCTCAAAACAGCCGCTTGGAATTTGGGACACGCTCTCCCTGAGATAATCCTAATACCCACTACAACTATGGGAAATACTATACTTTTTTGTAAACATGCCTCAAAACAACAGCTACAAAAACAATGAAAGCACACAGCTTCAGTCCAGAGTATACTAGAGCATACTTGCCAACCTTGAGACCTCCGAATTCGGGAGATTGGGGGGTGTATATTGTAGCGTCCCGGAAGAGTTAGTGCTGCAAGGGGTTCTGGGTATTTCTTCTGTTGTGTTTATGTTGTGTTACGGTGCGGATGTTCTCCCGAAATGTGTTTGTCATTCTTGTTTGGTGTGGGTTCACAGTGTGGCGCATATTTGTAACAGTGTTAAAGTTGTTTATACGGCCACCCTCAGTGTGACCTGTATGGCTGTTGACCAAGTATGCATTGCATTCACTTGTGTGTGTATAAAAGCTGCATATATTATGTTATTATGTTATATTACGACAAGTTGTAGAGGACGCTAAAGGCAGTGCCTTTAAGGCACGCCCCCAATAATGTTGTCCGGGTGGAAATCGGTAGAAATTCGGGTGAATGGTTGCCCCGGGAGATTTTCGGGAGGGGCACTGAAATTCGGGAGTCTCCCGGGAAAATCGGGGGGTTGAAACCGATACCGATAATTTCCGATATTACATTTTAAAGCATTTATCAGCCGATAATATCGGCAGGTCGATATTATCGAACATCTCTCAGGGTTTCCCACACATTCATTTATTTGTGGCGGCCCGCCACGAAAGAATTACTTCCGCCACAAATAAAAAAATTAAAAATATTTTGTATTTATTTTTTATTTTTTTATTTTTTTTGTCCTCTCCAGCTTCTCAGGCAAATCATATAGTTGATGTAGATGCCCATATCGGCTGTTCAGATTTACTTTACAAAAGAGAAGTGTAGGATACTTCTCTTGTCGCCTTATTTGTATATGACTTTATTAAATGTATTTATATTAGAAACACAACATGTGTATATAACAAAGGGTGCAAAGTCTGCAGGCAGTAGGAAACACATGGTTAAGTGTAGGGAGTAAAACTGATGGCAGTCTAAAGTTCAAGATTTTTGGAGCTCTTTGTTCAGTGGATCAGATGTTTGATGAAGCTCTGTGTCTATCTACCACCACTACTGTTTTCTGTGTATTTGTTACTGACTGGGCAGCACGGTGGTACAGGGGTTAGTGCATGTGCCTCACAATACGAAGGTCGTGAGTTCAATCCCGGGCTCGGGATCTTTCTGTGTGGAGTTTGCATGTTCTCCCCGTGACTGCGTGGGTTCCCTCCGGGTACTCCGGCTTCCTCCCACCTCCAAAAACATGCACCTGGGGATAGGTTGATTGGCAACACTAAATTGGCCCTAGTGTGTGAATGTGAGTGTGAATGTTGTCTGTCTGTCTGTGTTGGCCCTGCGATGAGGTGGCGACTTGTCCAGGGTGTACCCCGCCTTCCGCCCGAATGCAGCTGAGATAGGCTCCAGCACCCCCCGCGACCCCAAAAAGGGACAAGCGGTAGAAAATGGATGGATTTTACTGACTGTGGCAGGACACCTCTGCCTCTGTTTCACTTTATGTTGCTGGTAAATAATATGGTTGTAGTAGTAGGCTAAAGTTAAATTATTTAGTATGCACTAATTAAAGGGGCAGAGCTTTGAGACATTTTAGCTTTTATATTTTATAAGATATATTTTTTGTAAGAACCACAATTAATAAATATATTTCAGTGAATAACTTATTGTTCAAATCTGCATATAAATATGTACATAAAGTATTGTAATTATATTGTAAAATGGATGGATGGATGGACGTTTAAAACAAAACTGTTATTATTAATTAGTAAGTATACATTTTTTGAGCCTTTTTAGAGTGAATCAAATCATTGTAGTAAATT
>NC_084739.1:72320711-72405711 GCF_033978785.1 Entelurus aequoreus
TTTGTCACGTGTGGGGCAAAAGCGTTGGTACAAAAAGTAGCATTACTGCTAATATGTAGCATCATTTGAAAAGTCACCCGCTAGAGAATGAAGATAGCTTGAAACTCTGCATGTCAACATCTCCGTTCGGTGCCACACCCACAAAATGCCGAAGCAACTATTTCCAGATCAACACCGTATGAAAAAAATAGTCAACAACAGAAGGAGATAACGTCCGCAGGAACCTACCACATAGTGAAGGACATACACTGTTTGATTTCCTATTATGCATCTCATTTTTATTTGACAGTTATTGAAATATCTTGTGTGACATCATGCACAAAAGTGCACTTTATTTGTTTTAAACTATTGTAGTGGCGTTCTGTACAAAAAGTGCACTTCAATTTAGTGTTGTTTTGATATGTCATCTTAATGACATATAGGGCTGCAACTAACAACTAATTTGATAATCGATTAATCTGTCAATTATTACTTTGATTAATCGATTAATAATCTGATAAAAGAGACAAACTACAGTTCTATCCTTTCCAGTATTTTATTGGGAAAAAAAGCATACTGGCACCATACTTATTTTGATTATTGTTTCTCAGCTGTTTGTAAATGTTGCAGTTTATAAATAAAGGTTTATAAAAAAAACAAAAAAAAGGAGCATGTGCGCATGCGCATAGCATAGATCCAACAAATCGATGACTAAATTAATCGCCAACTATTTTTATAATCGATTTTAATCGATTAATTGTTGCAGCCCTAGTGACATCATGCACAAAAGTGCACTTTATTTGTTTTAAACTATTGTAGTGGCGTTTTGTACAAAAACTGCACTTCAATTTAGTGTTGTTTTGATATGTCATCTTAGTGACATTAAGGGCTGCAACTAACAAATAATTTGGAAAATCGATTAATCTGTCGATTATTACTTCGATTAATCGATTAATATTCTGATAAAAGAGACAAACTACAGTTCTATCCTTTCCAGTATTTTATTGGGAAAAAAAGCATACTGGCACCATACTTATTTTGATTATTGTTTCTCAGCTGTTTGTAAATGTTGCAGTTTATAAATAAAGGTTTATAAAAAAAACAAAAAAAGGAGCCTCTGCGCATGCGCATAGCATAGATCCAACGAATCGATGACTAAATTAATCGCCAACTATTTTTATAATCGATTTTAATCGATTAATTGTTGCAGCCCTAGTGACATCATGCACAAAAATGCACTTTATTTGTTTTAAACTATTGTAGTGGCGTTCTGTACAAAAAGTGCACTTCAATTTAGTGTTGTTTTGATATGTCATCTTAGTGACATCAAGGGCTGCAACTAACAACTAATTTGAAAATCGATTAATCTGTCGATTATTACTTCGATTAATCGTTTATTAATCGGATAAAAGAGACCAACTACAGTTCTATCCTTTCCAGTATTTTATTGGAAAAAAACAGCATACTGGAACCATACTTATTTTGATTATTGTTTCTCAGCTGTTTGTAAATGTTGCAGTTTATAAATAAAGGTTTATAAAAAAAAAAGGAGCCTGTGCGCATGCGCATAGCATAGATCCAACGAATCGATGACTAAATTAATCGCCAACTATTTTTATAATCGATTTTAATCGATTAATTGTTGTAGCCCTATTGACATTATGCATAAAAATGCACTTTATTTGTTTTAAACTATTGTAGTGGCGTTCTGTACAAAAAGTGCACTTCAATTTAGTGTTGTTTTGATATGTCATCTTAGTGACATTAAGGGCTGCAACTAACAACTAATTTGAAAATCGATTAATCTGTCGATTATTGCTTCGATTAATCGATTAATTAATCTGATAAAAGAGACAAACTACAGTTCTATCCTTTCCAGTATTTTATTGGGAAAAAAAGCATACTGGCACCATACTTATTTTGATTATTGTTTCTCAGCTGTTTGTAAATGTTGCAGTTTATAAATAAAGGTTTATAAAAAAATTAAAAAAAAAGGAGCCTCTGCGCATGCGCATAGCATAGATCCAACAAATCGATGACTAAATTAATCGCCAACTATTTTTATAATCGATTTTAATCGATTAATTGTTGCAGCCCTAGTGACATCATGCACAAAAATGCACTTTATTTGTTTTAAACTATTGTAGTGGCGTTCTGTACAAAAAGTGCACTTCAATTTAGTGTTGTTTTGATATGTCATCTTAGTGACATCAAGGGCTGCAACCAACAACTAATTTGATAATCGATTAATCTGTTGATTATTACTTCGATTAATCGATTAATAATCGGATAAAAGAGACCAACTACAGTTCTATCCTTTCCAGTATTTTATTGAAAAAAAACAGCATACTGGCACCATACTTATTTTGATTATTGTTTCTCAGCTGTTTGTAAATGTTGCAGTTTATAAATAAAGGTTTATAAAAAAAAAAAAGGAGCCTCTGCGCATGCGCATAGCATAGATCCAACGAATCGATGACTAAATTAATCGCCAACTATTTTTATAATCGATTTTAATCGATTAATTGTTGCAGCCCTAGTGACATCATGCACAAAAATGCACTTTATTTGTTTTAAACTATTGTAGTGGCGTTCTGTACAAAAAGTGCACTTCAATTTAGTGTTGTTTTGATATGTCATCTTAGTGACATCAAGGGCTGCAACTATCAACTAATTTGATAATCGATTAATCGGTCGATTATTGCTTCGATTAATCGATTAATAATCGGATAAAAGAGACCAACTACAGTTCTATCCTTTCCAGTATTTTATTGGAAAAAAACAGCATACTGGAACCATACTTATTTTGATTATTGTTTCTCAGCTGTTTGTAAATGTTGCAGTTTATAAATAAAGGTTTATAAAATTAAAAAAAGGACCCTCTGCGCATGCGCATAGCATAGATCCAACGAATCGATGACTAAATAAATCGCCAACTATTTTTATAATCGATTTTAATTGATTAATTGTTGCAGCCCTATTGACATTATGCACAAAAATGCACTTTATTTGTTTTAAACTATTGTAGTGGCGTTCTGTACAAAAAGTGCACTTCAATTTAGTGTTGTTTTGATATGTCATCTTAGTGACATTTAGGGCTGCAACTAACAACTAATTTGAAAATCGATTAATCTGTCGATTATTGCTTAGATTAATCGATTAATAATCTGATAAAAGAGACAAACTACAGTTCTATCCTTTCCAGTATTTTATTGGGAAAAAAAGCATACTGGCACCATACTTATTTTGATTATTGTTTCTCAGCTGTTTGTAAATGTTGCAGTTTTGATATGTCATCTTAGTGACATCATGCACAAAAGTGCACTCATAGCTTGTTTTAAAATGTCTCTGACAATCTTGCACTTTCTGTTTTGGAAATGACATGAATGTTTGTGCCACTGCTTAATAACTGTTTAATAAATACACTTTTGGTCAATTGACTTAGTTGTGATTTCCCTCTCTGCGTGAAAGTTTAAAATGAGCATATATTAATGCAGTATGAAGAAGAATGTTTTAATGTAGACACATAGAATCATCATACTGCTGTGATTATATGCATCAAGTGTTCATTCAAGGTTAAAGCAAAATATGGAGATATATATCGTGTATCGTGACATGGCCTAAAAATATCGAGGTATTAAAAAAAGGCCATATCGCCCAGACCTAATTACAGTCGAGCATTGACGTGTTGATGGACGCAAAAAAGGTTAACTCCCTCTTTTTCTTCTTCTTCTCTCCTCAGGCAGTCAGCGAGTAAAGAGGAGCTTCATTGGATGTGACGCCAGTAACGAGCTAAAGGTGCGCCCCGCCATTTTTACCCCTCTGTTTCTAAACATGTTCAACCAGAAGGCCCGCGAAGTGACGTTGACGCGTCGGGCCCCCAGCCCGTTTAGCATTCCGTTAAACCTGCCTCCTCCCTCACTCGCAGCCTGAGTGAAAGCGACGACTGAAAGGAGGCCATTTTCCTTTTTGCCGCCATTCGTCCTTCACCCAAAACGAACTGGAAGGACGTGCATGCGGCGAGGACTTGTAAAAGGCGGACGTTATATGATCTTAGGTGGGAAAACAAAGAATAAAACAAGGTCCGCCCTCTGGTGACGCTGCAGCAGAGTCGCGTCTCCTTTGCCCGAGCCTGCCGGAGTCGAATAGATTAAGGGGGGAAAAAAAAAAAAGGTAGATCTAATCGATCCTGGGAGTGCTTATCACAGGCTGGCAGGCCGACGAGACGATTTCAGAGCGCGGCGCGTTCTAATCCTTCAAATGCAGGCGAGAAGAAGGGAGAATAGCGAGCGGGAAGTTTTTGAACGTCTAGAAAGCAGCCGTTCCCAAACTTCAAACCCTAAATGGATCCAGGCTGCGTTTACGGGCTAAAATGTCACAAGCTATTTTGTTGGCCATCAATCACACGCACATTTCCTTGGAAAGACGCTCGCTCATCCATAATTGCAGTCATAAATGTATACAGACTGGATTCTTCATCATGAGTCCTACTTTTATGTCGAGTGGACCGTCTCAACTGCAACATTTCATTCTACATCACACTTTAGATAAAGGGGGTCCAGACTTTTTGACTGGGGGGCCGCATTGGGCTTAAGAAATTTGGCCGGGGGCCGAAAGCCGACTGCATACAAAGTAACTACATGTACACATATACATACATACATACATACATACATATATATATATATATATATACATACATACGTATATACATATACATACACATATATACATACACATATATATATATATATATATATATATATATATATATATATATATATATATATATATATATATATATATATATATATATATATATATATATATATATATATATATATGTACATATACATACATACACATATACATATATACTACGGGTGTGGGGAAAAATCCATTCGAATCGCGATTCTCACGTCGTGCGATTCAGAATCGATTCTCATTTTCAAAAAAATCTAATTTTTTTTATTTATTCATTTTTATTTTATTTTATTTTTAATTAATCAATCCAACAAAACAATACTCAGCAATACCATAAAAATGCAATCCAATTCCAAAACCAAACCCGACCCAGCAACACTCAGAACTGCAATAGACAGAGCAATTGAGAGGAGACACAAACACGACACAGAACAAACCAAAAGTAGTGAAACAAAAATGAATATTATCAACAACAGTATCAATATTAGTTACGATTTCAACATAGCAGTGATTAAGTATAAGTATGGTGCCAGTATGCTGTTTTTTTTTTCAATAAAATACTGGAAAGGATAGAAATGTAGTTTGTCTCTTCCATCCGATTATTAATCGATTAATCGAAGTAATAATCGACAGATTAATCGATTATCAAATCAATCGTTAGTTGCAGCCCTAATACATCTATAGGTATATATATGTGTATGTATATACATATATATATATATATATATATATATATATATATATATATATATATATATATATATATATATATATATATATATATATATATATATATATATATATATATGTGTTTGTATGTATATATGTACAAAGTATACATATGTATATGTATGATTGTATGTATGTGTATATATATATATATATGTGTATATATGTGTATATATATATATGTATATACACATATATACACATACATACAAACATACATATACATACGTATACTTTGTACATATATACATACAAACATACATATATACATACATTTATACATAGAAACATACATATTTACATACATATACATACATATACTTATATACATACATACATACATATGCATGTATACATATATACATACATACATATATACATTTATACATACAAACATACATATATACATACATATACATTCACATATACATACATATATATACATATACTTATATACATACATATATACATATGCATGTATACATATATACATACATACATACATACATACATACATATATACATATACATATACATACACATACATATATACATATTTATATGAGTACATATAATAATAAAATTGATACATAATTAATAATCTAATTGGTTATTAAGAGTCCGTAAAAATTTGACTCCTACCTTGTTTATTTCAGTGACGACCTCCCTAAAGTTTTTTAGTCAATCAGAAGTATCAAGCAGCTAAAATGTGCTAAACATGGATAAGTGTGGAGAGAGTGTTTAGCAGTTTTCGGCAAAAAAGCCATTATCGGACTTCTCTACAATTTACCATTTGATTCCGTATGAAAAACTCACTGGTGTTGCTTCTCTTTCTTTTTTCTTTTTTTTTAAAAGTCCTTTCCCTCAAACGAGTCCCCTCGTACAAAACATGAAATAAAGTTCCTTGACGTTCAATATTTGTATTATCAGATCAGTTTATTTTAAGACCGTTTTTTTTCTTTTTTTTTTTTTTTTTTTACAAGCTAACGGCACAGAATGTCCCGCTGGGAATTAAAAAAAAAAAATCAAATCACATTTTTGAGTGATGGCATGAAGTCGCAAAGCTCCAAAACCTGTTTTTTATTTATTTTATTTTTTTGCTGCAGCTTTGGCGAATAAAGTAGAATGCATTCCTCTCTCTGTGTGCTCTAAAGCTGGGCCAGAGGTTTTGTATTGATGTGCGCTCTCCCGTATCTCGCTCTCCATCAGTCAGCCTGCAGCCTAATCAATACGGGTGGAGGGCATTCAAACCTACCTGGGCTGCCGCAGGACTCCTCTCTCACTAATAATCATAACAACAACACCTGCCGCTTATCACGCCTGCCAGACGCGCGTCACTGTCACATTTGTGACGCTAATGGCTGCCGGAGCTGGCCGGGGAAGTGCTCATATTTAGCGACAGGCGACAGACCGAAGGATCGCGAAAAGTCATCAAGTCCACACCTATGCTCAACTATCTGAACAAAACATGACGATTATGTCATATACAGTATATATAGGGCTGTAGAAGGATTCAATTATTTCCCACGATTAATCATATCAGTGTTTCCCATAAACTGCCAAGATACCTGTGGCGGTGGGGGCGTGTGTGTTTATGGGCGTGGCTATGGGCGTGGTCACCATGACATCATCGAGTTTTTGCATAATTTACTACAATGATATGATTTTCTCCAAAAAGGCTCAAAAAATGTAAACTTACTAATTAATAATAACAGTTTTGTTTTAAACGTCCATCCATCCATCCATTTTACAATATAACTACAACACTTTATGTACATATTTGTATACAGATTTGAACAATAAGTTATTCACTGAAATATATTTATTAATTGTGGTTCTTACAAAAAATATATCTTATAAAATATAAAAGCTAAAATGTCTCTTAAAGCTCTGCCCCTTTAATTAGTGCATACTAAATAATTTAACTTTAGCCTACTACTACAACCATATTATTTACCAGCAACATAAAGTGAAACAGAGGCAGAGGTGTCCTGCCACAGTCAGTAACAAATAAACAGAAAACAGTAGTGGTCAAATACAAATAAGGCAACAAGAGAAGTATCCTACACTTCTCTTTTGTAAAGTAAATCTGAACAGCCTATATGGGCATCTACATCAACTATATGATTTGCCTGAGAAGCTGGACAGGACAAAAAAAAAAGTTTTCATTTTATTTTATTTGTGGCGGACGTAATTCTTTCGTGGCGGGCCGCCACAAATAAATGAATGTGTGGGAAACACTGCATATTGAGTCCATAGGACAATTATAATAAATCACTTTTTTGTTTCCATCTTGAATAAGTGACCAAACTTAAGATTGCAACATTAGTTGGATTTATCTTACCAGGCCTAAAATCCTGCAATAACGATACATAATTTGGCATATAAATGACAATAGACCTATTTCAAAATGGGTTACAAGGGCTCCTAAAAAAAAATATCGATCTCACCAATGTAGTAACCGCCAAATACCGATACTATATTGGTATCGTTCCAGTCGATATTTGTATCAATGCGTCCCCTCCTTGTTTACATTCAAGAGCTCTAGCTTAGTGGTTAGCATGGCTTCTTGTGTCGTCCTACGGTGTGTAGTGCAGAATGTTTAGATATTCCTCGTCCCCTGGTCCTCCAGTGATAATGATCCTTGAAAGAAACATGGTATTTGCCGCTGTGCAGGCGAGGATTACTGTTTTAGAATATAGTGAAGAGGTTCGTTGTTTATAGCTGACACATATACATACATACATATATACGCACATACGTGCGTACGTGTATGTGTGTGTATATATATATACACACATACATACATACGTACAGTATGTGTATATATATATAATGTACATATATTCAAATGTATGTATATGATAAATGTATACATGTGTATACATATATCTACGAATATATATATATATATATATATATATATATATATATATATATATATATATATATATATATATATATATACGCATATATATATATATATATATATATATATATATATATATATATATATATATATATATATATATATATATATATATATATATATATATATATATATATATATATATATATATATATATATATATATTAGGGCTGCGAATCTTTGGGTGGCCCACGATTCGATTCAATATCGATTCTTGGGGTCACGATTCGATTCAAAATCGATTTTTTCCGATTCAACGCGATTCTCGATTCAAAAACTATATTTTCCCGATTCAAAACAATTCTCTATTCATTCAATACATAGATTTCAGCAGGATCGACCCCAGTCTGCTGACATGCAAGCAGAGTAGTAGATTTTTGTAAAAAGCTTTTATAATTGTAAAGGACAATGTTTTATCAACTGATTGCAAAAATGTAAACACACAAATGTAAATCCAAGACAACAATATGTTCTGAGTGTTGCTGGGTCGGGTTTGGTTTTGGAATTGGATTACATTGTTATGGTATTGCTGTGTATTGTTTTGTTGGATAGATTAATTTAAAAAAATAAAAAATAAAATAAAATAATAAAAATAAATCAATAAATAAATAAATAAATAAATAAATAAATAAATAAATACAATAAATAAATACAATAAAATAAATGGATAAATAAAAAAATAGATTTTTTTAAAATGAGAATCGATTCTGAATCGCACGTGAGAATCGCGATTCAAATTCGAATCGATTTTTTCCCACACCCCTAATATATATATATATATATATATATATATAAAATCTATGAATAGATATATATCGTTAGATATTCATATACATATATATATATATATATATATATATATACTGTATGTGTATATATATATATATATATATATATATATATATATATATATATATATATATATATACTGTATGTATATATATATATATATATATATATATATATATATATATATATATATATATATATATATATATATACTGTATGTATATATATATATATATATATATATATATATATATATATATATATATATATATATATATGGTAACACTTTAGTATGGGGAACATATTCACCATTAATTAGTTGCTTATTAAAGTAACAAAGACTTCATTTAGATGTATTTGGACACTAGGGGAACATAAGGGTTAGGGTTACTAATAAGCAATAATTAAAGATTATTGAGGGAAGACTCTTAGTTAATGGCTTACAGGTTGAATAATAGAGTAAGGCATTAATTAGTACTTAATAATGACAAATTAAGAGCCAATATGTTACTAATTTGCATGTTAATAAGCAAATAATTTATGGTGAATATGTATTCCCCATACTAAAGTGTTATCATATATATATATGTATATATATATATATATATATACATATATATATATATATATATATATACATATATATATATATATATATATACATATGTGTGTGTGTGTGTGTGTGTGTGTGTGTGTGTGTGTGTGTGTGTGTGTGTGTGTGTGTGTGTGTGTGTGTGTGTGTGTGTGTGTGTGTATGTATATATAATTTATTTTTAATAAAGTTTTCCACACTTACTGCCACCAACTTCTACGTTAAATCAGACGCCAGAGAGAGGGAGGAATGAACACAAATTCAGAGAAAACCAAACATTTGTTGTCGCCCCCCCCCCCCCACACACACACAACGTCTTTTGTCGCTTTGCTGTGCTAACGGGTTGTCACGGTGACAGAATAGGTCGTCCAGATGAATGCCTGCTTTTATAAGATAGATGCTGAGACAGGGGGGTCGTGAGGTTAAATGTCCAATCGGCAGACGGTGCGTTCAAGACAAGAAGAAAGCTGGTAAGTTACCACCACAGTACGCGCTGGCACGCTTTGCACATGGAGAACTTTCCATGTAAGTTAGAACTATGATGTCATGGTGTTTACATCAGTTCTCGTTGTTCAGTACCTCAATTTGAAACTCAAGTTTCTTGAAAATCACACACACGTGGAACAATTTGGACTTCCACCAACACTGATTGGAAAACAAATATGCCTCTAAAGCCAAACAAATATTTAAGTTCAGACCATTATCAGCAAATCTCTCAACACTTAATCTCAAGTCGTCACGTAAAATGGCTAATGCTAATCAGTAACATGTATATCGCATATCTAAAATTAGTTGGACACCCCTGGTCTGTATACATCAACAATATGAAAAATTTCATAAAATAAATTTTAAAAAATTCAATATTTTTTAAAATCTTTTAAGAATCGCGTATATTCTGAAAATCGTATTTATGTATTTTTTTGACACCCCGAGTGTTAACATTTAGGTCGCAACAAAAAACAACAAAAAAACAACATGAACTATCACGACTGCCATCTAGCGTCTTGGAATTGCAACTGCAACTTAATGTCATGATAGCAAATTAATGGTTGTCATCCATCCATCCATCCATTTTCTACCGCTTGTCCCTTTTGGGGTTGCTGGAGCCTATCTCAGCTGCATTCAGGCGAAAGGCGGGGTACACCCTGGACAAGTCGCCACCTCATCGCAGGGCCAACACAGATAACATTAAAAAAAAGTGAATAAAAAATGTATAAAATAAAATATTTAAAAAATATATATTATTTTTTTAATTTTTTTTTTTTAACACCCCGAGTGTTAACATTTAGGGCGCAATAAAACATTTTTTTAAAAACAACATGAACTATACACTACTGCCATCTAGCGTGGAATTGCAACTGCAACTTAATGTCATGATAGCAAATTAAGTGGTTATCATAATCAGCTCATTTTTAAATGTTGCAAAAGAAAATTACATACATTTTTTAAAATCAATTATAAATCGTTCCAAAAAGGAATCGAGGTTCCTTAAAAAAAAAAAATTTTTTTTTTTTTTTGGGACCCCCCCTACTATACGTGTTATTTCCTGGTGCGGCAAATGTACTTGGTCTGTTTTGGGTAAAACTCGACGTGTAATATTCAAAACAGAAGATTGAAAAGAGCATGCTGGGATTGCTCGGGGATGAGGAAGGCGCCTGTTCAAATATGGCTGACGGGTTAGAGCACACAGGAGTCAAAGATGTCAGATAGAAGAAGAATACACCAGCAGAGAGGAGAACAAATGTAAGCCCGGGAGGATTAACTCTTTTCTCTGCAGGGGAGGGAAAGAAGGGATTTCTGTGTGATATCCCACTCTGTTTCATATTCAGCGTGGTTCCTCTCCAGTCATGTCGGCGCTCACAACAGTTTCCACCTGCCGCGTCACACTCAGACCCCCTTCCGGCCCCCCTTTTTTGGTAATAAGATGAACGGACGCCCCGCTGGACGCCGCTTAACGGCCACTTCGCCGCTCCAACGAGGCGCAATAATTCACGCTTTTTCACGAGGAGAGTGTGAAGCCATGCTTTTTTCTATACACACACACGCACACACACACACAATTAGCATTTAGTAGCGGGGACCCCCTCGCCCGCCATATAATAGTGTCTCACTAGGATACCGTTCATTTATAGCTGCAGACATTTGAGTTCTGCCAGTGAAAACTCAATCTGCTCCTTTATTTTATGACTTAATTGACCTATTTTTGCTGGGGTGGACCGTTTATAACTGTAAAACACACGCACCCAACTCCAGAACTCCCAGATTGGGAGCTTAAAGGGGAACTGCACTATTTGGGGGGAATTTTGCCTATCGTTCACGATCATTGTCAGGTTCAAACTGATGACATATATTAAACAAGACAAGAAGCAATGAATCAAACAGACAGAATTCAATTTGGCTCAGTGAGGAGAAACGTGTACATCTGTACCCTTGTACAGTGTTCCACGCTCTGACGAAAGACTGTACGCCGCCTCTATAATTTGGACTTTCCCTAATTACATGGCAACAGCTGATTCTAAGGGAGGGGGGTCGTAAACAGCCATAAAATGTCATGTATTTGAAATTGTAATTGCATCTGATCATACCAAAAATTTAACATATATTCCAAAATAAATTGTCAAAATAAAAATAAATATCTGCTAATAATTTCAAAGCAAGCTTTCTACCACCTTGTACATTGAAAAAAAGTAATAATCAAAATGCATCGGCAATTGTGTAACAATAATGCATTGAAATGCATAAATACTGGCTGTTATAGGCTAAGTTAAGTTAAAAGCTAAAGTACCAATGATTGTCACACACACTAGGTGTGGTGAAATTTGTCCTCTGCATTTGACCCATCCCCTTGTTCACCCCCTGGGAGGTGAGGGGAACAGTGAGCAGCAGCGGTGGCCACGCCCGGGAATCATTTTTGGTGATTTAACCCCCAATTCCAACCCTTGATGCTGAGTGCCAAGCAGGGAGGTAATGGCTCCTATTTTTATAGTCTTTGGTATGACTCGGCCGGGGTTCGAACTCACGACCTACCGATCTCAGGGCGGACACTCTAACCACAAGGCCACTGAGCAGGTTAGGCGGTCCTCTGAGGGCCCTCATGTGGCCCTAAAATCATCACTTTTTTTAATGAGGAATTGTGGACTTTCGGTATCTGGAGATGAGAGTGAAAATAATGTGTGTGGATAAACCAGAGGAGACGAGGCCCCCTGGTGGCGGGGAGGACCTCTGATCAGAAACCACAGAAGTTGTTTCCTTTCGCGAATAATCAGCGTGTCTTTATGCTGAGCCAGCGGCTTTTGTTACACTCTGCAATCACACACACATCACTTACACACACACATAGACAGAAATATGTTATTTTTTCCATGTACTTTGGTTTCCTTGCGGCTGTTTGTCCTGCTCTGCGAGCCCCAAAGAATCCGAGGCATTTTATTTTTCCTTTCGGCTAAAATCATTTCCAGACGCCATCGCTTCCCTTCGAACTAATGCACCCCGTCACCCATCGTCGTCCTCGCTGACTGAGGCTGAGCTCCTTCATTTCTTCTCCAACTCATTGTCGCTTTGTCCGGTCGCCTCTCCTCTTCTAACTTCAACTACATTGAGAGAACATCTGCTCTGACCTCTCAACCTTCTCAAAAACGCCTCATCTCCCACGTAGATAAGATTAATATTCATTTTCCAGTGCTGAAGCAGTCATTTATTTGTTATTATTTGGAACCCATTGCGCAAATATGAGAACAATCAAATGAGATACAGGGCATGAGAAACGTGAGCATGAGAACATGGGAAACAAGAGCGAGAAGATGAGAAAATGTGAATACGAAAACAATAGGAACATGGGAAAACAAAAATAAGAATAGGAGAAGACGAGAATAAGAAAACGATAGGAACATGAGGGGAGGGAGGGGAGAATGAGAAAAAAATATGAACATGAAAAAGCCAAAATAGAACAAGGAAATGAACATAGAAACATGGGAAAATGACCAAAATAGCGTGAGAAAAAAAGTGATATGAACAAACGATTCGAGTATTAGAGAACGAGAATAAGAACATGAGAAAAGGAGAACAAAAACATGAGAAAATGAGAGTAAAACATGAGAAAATGAGAATAAGAACACAAGGAAATGAACATACAAACATGGGGAAATGACCAAAATTGCATGAGAATGAACATGAGAAAATAAGAACATGAGAACATCAGAAAAACAAGAATAAAAACCTGAGAAAATGATATAAACGTGAAAAAATCAAAAGATAACACAAAAAAAATTATAGGAACATGACAAAATGTGAATAAGAAGTTGATAAAACAAGAGCTAAAACATTAGAATATGAACATGATGAAATGAGCATAGGAACCAGGGGTGTGGGAAAAAATCGATTCAAATTCGAATCGCGATTCTCAGGTTGTGCGATTCAGAATCGATTCTCTTTTTTTTTTTAAACGATTTTTTATTTTTATTTATTTATTATTATTTTCATTATTATTATTATTATTTTATTTTTTTTATTTTTTTGTTAATCAATCCAACAAAACAATACACAGCAATACCATAACAATGCAATCCAATTCCAAAACCAAACCCGACCCAGCAACACTCAGAACTGCAACAAACAGAGCAATTGAGAGGAGACACAAACACGACACAGAACAAACCAAAAGTAGTGAAACAAAAATGAATATTATCAACAACAGTATCAATATTAGTTACAATTTCAACATAGCAGTGATTAAAAATCCCTCATTGACATTATCATTAGACATTTATAAAAAATAAAAAAAATGAACATCTCATAAGCTTGACAACACGCTGTGTCCAATATTTTCACAAATATAAAATAAGTCATATTTTTGGTTCATTTAATAGTTAAAACAAATGTAAATTTTTGCAATCAGTTGATAAAACATTGTCCTTTACAATTATAAAAGCTTTTTACAAAAATCTACTACTCTGCTTGCATGTCAGCAGACTGGGGTAGATCCTGCTGAAATCTATGTATTGAATGAATAGAGAATCCTTTTGAATCGGGAAGATATCGTTTTTGAATCGAGAATCGCGTTGAATCGAAAAAAATTGATTTAGAATCGAATCGTGGGACACCCAAAGATTCGCAGCCCTAATAGGAACATCAGAAAACGTGAGAATGTGATAAAATGAGAAAAAGAACATGAGAAAACGAGAATTAGAACATAAGAAAACAAAAACAACAGCATGAGTAAACGAGAGCAAAATAATGACAATAAAAATATAGAACAGAAACATCAACCAACCAATCAAAAAATATTTATATAGCCCTTAATCGCAAATGTCTCAAAGGGCCAATTATAAAATGAGAATAGGAACATGAGAAAATGACCAAAATAGCATGAGAAAAAGTGATATGAACAAACGATTAAATTGTGACAAAATGACAAAAAGAACACGAGAAACAAAGATTTGAATATAAGAGAACAGAACATGAGAAAATTTGAGTAAAATCATGACAGTAAAACATGATAAAATGAGGATAAGAACACAAGGAAATTAACATAAAAACATGGGAAAATGACCAAAATAGCATGAGAAAAAAAAGTGATATGAATAAACGATTAAATTGTGACAAAATGAGAAAAACAACACGAGAAACAAAGATTTGAATATAAGAGAACAACAAAATGAGAGTAAAATCATGAGAATAAAACATGATAAAATGAGAATAAGAACACAAGGAAATGAACATAGAAACATGGGAAAATGACCAAAACAGCATGAGAAAAAAAGTGATATGAACAAACGATTAAATTGTGACTAAATGAGAAAAGCAACACGATAAACAAAGATTTGAATATAAGAGAACGAGAACAAGAACATGAGAAAATGAGAGTAAAATCATGAGAATAAAACATGATAAAATGAGGATAAGAACACAAGGAAATTAGCGTAGGAACATGAGAATATGCCCAAAACAGTGTGAGGAAAAAAATAGTGAGAAAATGATCAAAGCGTGAGAAAACCAGCAAAGGAACATGATAACAATGAGAATAAGAACATGTGAATACAAGAATATGGGACAATGTGAATATAAGAACAAAAACAAATAAATCATAGGAACTACAGATGTCCGATAATGGCTTTTTTGCCGCTATCCGAATATTCCGATATTGTCCAACTCTTAATTACCGATTCCGATATCAATTGATACCGATATATACAGTCGTGGAATTAACACATTATTATGCCTAATTTTGTTGTGATGCCCCGCTGGATGCATTAAACAATGTAACAAGGTTTTCCAAAATAAATCAACTCAAGTTATGGGGGAAAAAAAATGCCAACATGGCACTGCCATATTTATTATTGAAGTCACAAAGGGCATTATTTTTTTTAACATGCCTCAAAACAGCAGCTTGGAATTTGGGACATGCATGAGGAGGTTGAGGTGGTTGGGGTGTATATTGTAGCGTCCCGGAAGAGTTAGTGCTGCAAGGGGTTCTGGGTATTTGTTCTGTTGTGTTTATGTTGTGTTACTGTGCGGATGTTCTCCCGAAGGGTGTTTGTCATTCTTGTTTGGTGTGGGTTCACAGTGTGGCGCATGTTTGTAACAGTGTTAAAGTTGTTTACAGGGCCACCCTCAGTGTGACCTGCATGGCTGTTGACCAAGTATGCCTTGCATGTGACTGGGCCGGCACGCAAAGGCAGTGCATTTAAGGTTTATTGGTACTTCTCCCTACGTCCGTGTACACAGCGGCGTTTTAAAGAGTCATCAATTTTACTTTTTGAAACCGATACCGATAATTTTGAAACAGATACTGATCATTTCCGATATTACATTTTAAAGCATTTATCGGCCGATAATATCGGCACTCCAATATTATCGGACATCCCTAATAGAAACACATAGAAAAACTCAACTCAGGGCACAAGAACACTTGAATGACGTGAGATCAATTGAATACGAGAAGAAGAAGTGAGAGTGAGAACATGAGAAAGAGTGTGACATGAGACCATGTAGGAAGAAGAAGATGTGAAGAGGAGTCCTCATGTTGACACACGACCTTTGATCCATCCTCCACAAGTGGATTATTGTGTCTGTGGGACACATTCACCTCCATGCTGATGTTGCACTTCGTGTGTCCTCCCGCAGCTTGAATGGCGCCGTCTTAATTAGGCGCCAGCGTGGTTAAAGCGGACGTGGTCAGCGGCAAGAAGGGCAAAATACTAGCAGGCGTGCTGGAAGAGTCCGCCTTTCATTCCGCACGCATTGTTTGCCTCGACGCATCTCATCAGGCGTCGACACAATGACACACCACACAACAATCAATGTGTTACAGTCCTCATTCTCATGTTTCACCACCAAACTTTTCCTAATGCTCCCATTAACTCCAAGTCATTGTTCCAGTTGCTAAATACCGTAATCCTTTAGCGCAAACTGCAAGTCATCAGGACACCAATGAGATCATGAGAAAACAATGAGAGTTAATTAGTTTTCTAATTTAGGGAACATTCATTACAACTTTTGGGAGTGTGGCTTACAGACGGCACTCCTTTTATAACCACAAACACAACTAACACCTGGCAACTCTAAAACGCGACAACATGAGAAAAGAAACACGAGACAATGAGAATTGAACAGCGTGAGGGGAAAAGGAAAACATACACAAATTGAGAACTGCAGTATAGAGAGACATGAGGAATTTAGACTATTCAAAGACATTGTTCTCATGTTCTAGGAACAAGAAAATGTGAGAATATTAGAACAAGAGAAAAATAAACACATGTAATTATGAGGACAATCAAATTACATATGGAACATGAGATAAGCGAGCATGAGGAAACAAGAATTTGAACGCGAAAATTAAGAATAAGAAAACGATGAGAACATGAGAAAAGAGCGAATGAAATAAGAACACACGGAAATGAGCCCAGGAACATGGGAAAATGACCAAAATAGCATGAGAAAAAAGATGATATGAGAAAACTGAGACTTAGACTTCCTTGTTATTGTCATTCAAATTTGAACTTTACAGCACAGATAAGAACGAAATTTCAAACGAAAACGATGTGGGAAAAACTAGTTTAGAAAACGAGAACACGAACATGAGAAAACAAAAACAACGAAAATCATGAGAAGACGAGAATTAAAAACATGAGAAAATGATAGGAACATGAAAAACGAGAGTAAAAAAAACCAGAATAAGAGCACAAGAAAATAAGCATTGAAATATGAGAAAATTAACGTGAGAAAATGAGACTACGGACATACGGAAATGAAAATGAGAAAATGAGACAACAAACACAAGGAAATGGGCATGGGAAGATGAGAATATGACCAAAATGGCATGAGAAAAAATATATGAGAAAACGAAAATGATGTGGGGAAAAACTAGTTTAGGAACATGTGAAAACGAGAACACGAACTAAACACAAACTAAAAAACAATAACAACAGCATGAGAAAATCCGAAAATCATGAGAAGACGAGAATTAAAAACATGAGAAAATGATAGGAACATTCAAAACGAGAGTAAAAAAACAGAATAAGAACACAAGAAAATGAGCATTGAAATATGAGAAAATGAACATGACAAAATGAGACTACAAACATAAGGAAATTAACGTGAGAAAATGAGACTACAAACACAAGGAAATGGGCATAGGAAGATGAGAATATGACCAAAATGTCATGAGAAAAAAGATGATATGAGAAAACGAAAATGATGTGGGGAAAAACTAGTTCAGGAACATGTGAAAACCAGAACACGAACATGGGAAAACAAGAACAACAACATGAGAAAATCCGAAAAAACATGAGAAGACGAAAATTAAAAACATGAGAAAATGATAGGAACATGAAAAACAAGAGTAAAAAACAGAATAAGAACACAAGAAAATGAGCATGGAAATATGAGAAAATGAACAGGAGAAAATGAGATTACAAACCTGAGACTGTGAGAATATAAACAATAAACATGAGAAAATGAGACTACGAACATAAGGAAATTAACGTGAGAAAATGAGACTACGAACATAAGGAACTTAAAATGAGAAAATGAGACCACAAACACAAAGAAATGGGTATAGGAAGATGAGAATATGACCAAAATGGCATGAGAAAAAAGAGATGAGAAAATGAAAATTATGTGGGGAAAAACTAGTTTAGGAACATGTGAAAACGAGAACGCAAACACGAGAAAACAAGAACAACAACATGAGAAAATCCGAAAATCATGAGAAGACGAGAATTAAAAACATGACAAAATGATAGGAACATGAAAAACGAGAGTAAAAAAACTGAGTAAGAACACAAGAAAATGAGCATTGAAATATGAGAAAATGAACATGAGCAAGTGAGATTACAAACTTGAGAATGTGAGAAAATGAACATGAGAAAATGAGACTACGAACATAAGGAAATTAACATGAGAAAATGAGACTACGAACATACGGAACTGAAAATGAGAAAATGAGACCACAAACACAAAGAAATTGGTATAGGAAGATGAGAATATGACCAAAATGGCATGAGAAAAAAGATATGAGAAAACGAAAATGATGTGGGGAAAAAGTAGTTTAGGAACATGTGAAAACGAGAACGCAAACACGAGAAAACAAGAACAACAACATGAGAAAATCCGAAAATCTTGAGAAGACGAGAATTAAAAACATGACAAAATGATAGGTACATGAACAACGAGAGTAAAAAAACAGAATAGGAACACAAGCAAATGAGCATTGAAATATGAGAAAATGAACTTGAGCAAATGAGATTACAAACTTGAGAATGTGAGAAAATGAACATGAGAAAATGAGACTACGAACATAAGGAAATTAGCGTGAGAAAATGAGACTACGAACATACGGAAATGAAAATGAGAAAATGAGACTACAAACACAAGGAAATAGGCATAGGAAGATGAGAATATGACCAAAACGTCATGAGAAAAAAGATGTTATGAGAAAACGAAAAGGATCTGGGGAAAAACTAGTTCAGGAACATGTGAAAACCAGAACACGAACATGGGAAAACAAGAACAACAACATGAGAAAATCCGAAAATCATGAGAAGACGAGAATTAAAAACATGAGAAAATGATAGGAACATGAACAACGAGAGTAAAAAAACAGAATAAGAACACAAGAAAATGAGCATTGAAATATGAGAAAATGAACATGAGCAAGTGAGATTACAAACTTGAGAATGTGAGAAAATGAACATGAGAAAATGAGACTACGAACATAAGGAAATTAACATGAGAAAATGAGACTACGAACATACGGAACTGAAAATGAGAAAATGAGACCACAAACACAAAGAAATTGGTATAGAAAGATGAGAATATGACCAAAATGGCATGAGAAAAAAGATATGAGAAAACGAAAATGATGTGGGGAAAAAGTAGTTTAGGAACATGTGAAAACGAGAACGCAAACACGAGAAAACAAGAACAACAACATGAGAAAATCCGAAAATCTTGAGAAGACGAGAATTAAAAACATGACAAAATGATAGGTACATGAACAACGAGAGTAAAAAAACAGAATAAGAACACAAGAAAATGAGCATTGAAATATGAGAAAATGAACTTGAGCAAATGAGATTACAAACTTGAGAATGTGAGAAAATGAACATGAGAAAATGAGACTACGAACATAAGGAAATTAGCGTGAGAAAATGAGACTACGAACATACGGAAATGAAAATGAGAAAATGAGACTACAAACACAAGGAAATGGGCATAGGAAGATGAGAATATGACCAAAACGTCATGAGAAAAAAGATGATATGAGAAAACGAAAAGGATCTGGGGAAAAACTAGTTCAGGAACATGTGAAAACGAGAACACGAACATGGGAAAACAAGAACAACAACATGAGAAAATCCTAAAATCATGAGAAGACGAGAATTAAAAACATGACAAAATGATGGGAACATGAACAACGAGAGCAAAAAAAACAGAATAAGAACACAAGAAAATGAGCATTGGAATATGAGAAAATGAACATGAGCAAGTGAGATTACAAACTTGAGAATGTGAGAAAATGAACATGAGAAAATGAGACTACGAACATAAGGAAATTAACGTGAGAAAATGACACTGCGAACATACGGAAATGAAAATGAGAAAATGAGACTACAAACACAAGGAAATGGGCATAGGAAGATGAGAATATGACCAAAATGGCATGAGAAAATGAAAAGAATGTGAGAAAAAGAGCATAGGGACATGACAAAAATTACAATGAGAACGCATGGACATCTGAATACAATGTGAATATAAGAACAAACAGAATTTAATCATTGGAACATGAGAAAATGTGACTACAAGAAAATGAGAAAAAAAACCTCAAATCAGAGCACAAAGAAAATTTGAATGACATGAGACAAGCTGAATATGAGAACAAGAAATGAAGTGATATTAGAAAGTGAGAACATGAGTTGATATAAGAACATGGGAACATGAGAAGAAAAACATCATGAAATCAGGTTTGAATGAGAAGACAAGGACATGAGAAATGATGAGGTGTCAGAAGGTGAATAGAAAGTGTTTCAAGGACAGCAGATGTTAACAGTGACTATCACGGAGTCTAAACATGAGAACAGCATGAGAACATGAGAAAGAGAATGGAGTCAAAAAGAGAGAAGTTGGTGGAACATCTTTCTGGTTCTAAATAATACGCTCGCTCTTAAATAGACTCATCATGGACTTATCATTCATATCACGTATATTCTTATTATATCATCTGTATCACACATATCATTCTTATCATTTATTTCACTCATCATTTTTATCATTGATAACTGTGTGTCATTGTGTGTCTGTCTGCCTGTCTCTGTGTGTCATTGTGTGTCTTCTTTAGCCGAGTGGATTTCCACCGCAAGGGGAAAATCTCGTTATTAAACCTCGCATGACCTCGTTTTTGTCGTCCTGCAACGAGCACAGGAGGCAAAGAATCTGGCATCTGGTCGGAACAGAGCGGACCTCAAAACTCACTCTGACTTTGTTTGAATTATCTGACAGTGTAAATGCTGCACCTCTGCCGCCATCTTGTGGACATTGTGAGTAACTCAGGTTAATGACCATGAATTGCACTTGAAGTGTATACAGCAGACCTAATCCACACAACCTTCCCTAGTCATGGCGCAAATAAACTAGCACAAAAAGTCAACACACATGGTCACACATGACAACCTGCTCACTCAACTTTGTGGATATTAAAGAAAATGTCCAAGCCCCTCACATAATTTAACACGACTCATATTTAAATCCACTGCAATGCATGATGGGGAAAAAAATGCTAAACACTCCATAGCCAGTCTACTGACAGATAAGTTAGAACTGTATGCTGCTTTATATTAGAAATGGCAACAGCGGAGAATGAATTCCCCACAACAAGAAGATAAAGAAGAAGAAGGAACGCATTGACGACAATCGCGGACGCACAAATTTTCAGGGCTTATGCAGATCCCAAATACACAGCAGCAGGTACCAATAGGTAAGAAAAGTTGCATACTATTGCGAAACGAAACGCCGGATATGTCTCCTAATAAGTGCCATTTTGGGGTCCTTACACACACACCATAATAATACTGTATGTTGAAGCACAGTACGTCTGACTATGGTAGCTGTAATACTCTGATAATCCATCAAGCGTAGCTTACCTAAATCGTACTACTCGATTTCTGCGTGTGATGTTCTATATTCTCAACGAAACATCGAAGTTTGGGCGTTGCTTGCCAACGGGGACTTGCCTGCAGTCCACACGCATATCTTGTGTGACTGCCATCTACTGGTCGCAATTGTCATTACACCATGTAACAAATAAAATTGCTTCGAGGTCGGTAAGCACAACTAGGAATAATACGTAGATTAGGTGCAATGTCGATTTTTGAGAAAATGAAAGGATTTTAAGCGCGCATTTTAGTCTGAAAAATATGAGAACAATAAAACAAGCATCTGCTCTTTTTTGAAATCCTTTTAAAACTGATTATTTTTATATTTTGGTTAATTTCCATTTTGTAAAAAAGTGTAATAATGCTGTCTGTCGATGTCAACACTTGTGAATTTGGACTCATTTATTAAATTATACATATATATATATATATATGTATAGTTTATACATATATATATATACTTCCGCTTATCCGATGTCCGCTTATCGCGACCTCGGATAAGCGGAAGAAGATGGATGGATGGATGGATATATACAGTATATACACACACACACACATATATATATATATATATATATATATATATATATATATATATATATATATATATATATATATATATATATATATATATATATATATATATATATATATATATATATATATATATATATACACATACAGTATATATAATAATAATAATAATAACTGGGATTTATATAGCGCTTTTCTAAGTACCCAAAGTCGCTTTACATGTTAAAAACCCATCATTCATTCACACCTAGTGGTGGTAAGCTACTTTCGTAGCCACAGCTGCCCTGGGGTAGACTGACGGAAGCGTGGCTGCCAATTTGCGCCTACGGCCCCTCCGACCACCACCTATCATTCATTCAACATTCATTCACCGGTGTGAGCGGCACCGGGGGCAAGGGTGAAGTGTCCTGCCCAAGGACACAACGGCATGGTAAGAGGCGGGGAGCGAACCTGCAACCCTCAGGTTTCTGACACGGGCGCTCTACCCACTACGCCATGACGCCCCTATATATATATATATATATATATATATATACACATACAGTATATATATACACATACAGTACATATATACATACATACACATACATACACATACATATTTGCATACAGTATGTATATGTATACATACAGTATGTATATGTATACATACAGTATGTATATGTATACATACAGTATGTATATGTATATATATATATATATATATATATATATATATATATATATATATATATATATATATACATACAGTACAAATATACATATATATTCACATACATATATACATACAGTATGTATATGTGTATATACATATATACATACAGTATGTATATGTGTGTATATATATATATATATATATATATATATATATATATATATATATATATATATATATATATATATATATATATATATATATATATATATATATATATATATATGTATATACACACATACATATAGTGTATTCACATATATACATATACATACACACATATGTATACATATACATACACATATATACATATACATACAGTACATATACACATATACATATACACATACATACATATACTTTTTACTAATAATATTTTACTACATAATATTTCGGCCTGTTCGTGTGACAAAGATTAAAATTATTTCAGGGATACAAAACTTCAAGAAGCAGTTTGTTTATTCCCATTTGTGTTTACCTTTACAAAAGATGTCGCTGTTTGTTTTTGTTTACTTATTGTTTAAATTAACACGCTTCATGCCTTTAGACAAAGTCACGCGTTGAAGTCTGTAGTAGTATTTTTCCAAATGTTGACACCAATATGTCACTTTTACTGCAGATGAATATCGGTTATCCACCTCCTGAAAAAAAAAAAAACAATTCTGCACAGCTATTTATATATTTACAGGATGGTGACTTTTTAATTCATCAGATGGCACTATTAGGAAAGAGTTAACAGTGTCAATACAGCTAGTGAGTGTGCCAAACATTCAATGAGGTGTAATTTCGCCATTTCCCTGGCAAATGATGTTTGTGGTCCAAAGCAGCAGTCCCTGAACGGCGTGGCGTCTTCTCGCTTTAATATCTGATGTTTTCTCGGATTCATTCTTTGTTTAATACTGGTAAATGTGAGTCATGTGATCAGATGTGGAAGCTCCGCACGGGAGCAGAAGGCCAATAAGTTCATGAAATTGACAGAGAAACCACGCATCTGTCCAACAAGCAGTAGACAAGGAGCCCAACTTTTAATTCCTCTAATGTGTTTAGCGCGTGTGTGCACTGTTGGGACCCAGACCGGCACATGTGGTGTCGGTTAGCGAGGGCGCGCCCCCGCCGCTGTGACCTCTGGACCCCCACCCAGCAGGCCTGAGCAGCCTAATGTTAGCCAATGAATCACAGACGTCTCGGCCGGCTCGTGACTCCGGCACGGGCCCGGGGGACTCACACGCACACACACTCACACACATTGTTCTAATGCCACTCTTGAATCATGCATTCAGACGCAGGAAGTGGGAGGGTCAAAAGGCCTGACTCACCCTCGGGAGTCGTTATCGCCGCACAGCTCACTCACACGTTTGCTCCAGTCTAGAGGGACAAAAAAGAAATATGTTTTGAGTAAAAAAAGCCACATGTTGGTCTAGCCATGAAAAAAAATCTATTAACGATGTTTCATATTAGAGGAGGTGCCACTCGGACGCCATCGTTAAATATTTGTCAGAGTGACACAGCGCTTCAGAATAACAGATGAGCGGTCAAACCAAATTGCCAATTTATTTTGGACGTGCCTCGTGTGAACACAGTAAATTAGGCTGACACTTAATTGTCCACACTTTGACAGGCTGGGAGGACATTCTTCACCATTAAAAAGAAGTTCAACAAAGTTCCAAAAGGGGCTTAGACACAAAGTATCTTTGACTATAAATTATTTTATGGTTATCTGCAGTGTTAGGCTCACTAGAATTTGTGTTTTTTAGGCTCTTCTGACCTCATGATTATGTCTTAGTATTTGGTTTGACACAAATATGGAGATAATTGTCTTTATTTTGCAAACCATCCATTTTCTACCACTTGTCCAAACAAAATGCAAACAAAGGAAATGAGTTTTAAATAATAAAAAAACATATTCACAGACAAAAAAAAAATTGGTTAGAAAACATTTATTGGGTAGCAAACCTGTTTTGGGTTGTAATTTTTATTTATTTAAATTGTTGGAACCAAAAAAAAACATTAAAAAAAAACATACAGAACAAAAGAATGAAAATTTGGAACCAAAGATAAATTATTTGTAACCTTCCAGAAAGCAATTGAAACCAAGGGAAATTATTTCTAGAAAAAAATATATATTTGCAACATAAAACTTTTTTTTTAAGCAAAATAAAATTATTTGTCAATTTAAAAAAAAAAAAACATTTAGCAAAATAAAACTATTTGTAACAAAAAATAGAAAAAATATTTAACAAAACAATTCGTAACCAAAAATGATTCGCAACAAAACACAACAAAACTGCAACTCAAAAACATTTGTAATCCAAAAAAGATTTGTAAACAAAAAACAATATACAACAAAAAAGATTTACCAAAAAAAAGCATTTGTAACCCAAAAAAAATATTTGTGACCAAAGAAAAGTTATTTGGAACTATAAAAAAGTCGATTTGTAAGCAAGAAAAGTGGTTTGCACCTAATAGAATTTTTGTTTGCAACTTAAAAAAAAACAAAAAACTTGTAACCAACCCGATTTGTAACCAAAAAAGTAATTGAAACCTCCAAAAAAAAACTATTTACAACAGAAAACATTTTACAAAAGACAAACGATTTGAAACCATAAAAAAATGGTGACCAAAGAAAAACGATTTGTGACTACAAAAAACGATTTGTAAGAAAGAAAATTGGGTTGCATCTAAAGCAAAAAATGTTTCAACTTTAAAAAAAAATTGTAACCCAAAAAATACTATTTTTAACAAAAAATAATGTACAAGAAAAAAAGATTTTACAAAAACGATTTCTAAGATAGGCTCCAGCGCCCCCCGCGACCCCGAAGGGAATAAGCGGTAGAAAATGGATGGATGGATGGATTTCTAACAAACAAAAAATATTTTTAACAAAAACGATTTGCAACTAAAGAAAAAAAAGATTTGTAAACAAAAAAAAATACAACAAAAAGATTTGTGACCCAAAAATATTTCAACCTAAAAAAAAAAAAATTGTAACAAAAAAAAAACTATTTAGAACAAAAAAGATTAAACAAAAAAAAAACGGTTAGTAACCAGAATTTTTTTTTTAAACAATAAAAAAATATATATTAATTTTGCAACTAAAATGTTTTTTGTTTGAAAATATTTGAAATATTTTTTTTGTTTGCAAATGTTTTGTTTTGTTGGATAAAAAGCTACATACACAAAAAGAACTATATAAAATCTGTCCTCACATAATACTGCATACAGCACAGAGATATATGCGCATGATTATGTACAACAAAGTAAATCTCTCTGTAATTCCTAATAAAATCTTAATCAATGTCGTGGCTTTTTCTTAATGAATGCGAGAAAAATAGAGTTCAGTCGAAGATAAATGAGTGCATTCATGAATTCATTACACCATCAAGCATGTTGTGATAATTTATTCTCTTTTATAGTAGCTTTCTTCCAAGGTGATACAATATTCCTAATGAGCCTCATTTAAACACCGCCTGCCTACTATTACTACTCTGTGATAATGGAACCTTGTCTTTGAGGCAACTTGGAAACATATTTCCTTATTCACAGTTCAAACGAAAATAGACCAAATATGGGGATTGTTCTCCTTTCAGGGTTTTTGTCGCTGGCAAAGCAGACAAGTGCCATCAATCAAGTGCGCGGGATAATTAGCCACTTGATGAGGCCGTGTGGGATTAACTGTCAGCTTCCTGCTTGGCTGGTCATGTGACCAAACGGCAGCCAATCAACACCCGGAGGGGGGCAGCTGGCGCGTTATTGAACATTAGGCACACATATGGACGCACCAAAGACGGCAAAGAAGACGTTTGAACTTACGTCACAATCCACCGTTGCATGAAATGACACTCCACCAGTCCCCTTTTTCCAAATAAATTCAGCCTTCTAGCTTGTTTTCGAGTAAATGTTTAAAAAGCAACAACAGCAATGTCGTGGACTGCTACTTCCGTGTTCACTTCTGGGTTGTCACGTGACCACCTGCTAATAATGGCTCTGATTGGCCAACACAGCCCATTGTAGCGCCCACTAGTGTCTACAAGGAGATTTACAACACATGAACTCCCCAGCGTTGTTTTTAACCAATTTTGTTATACTATAGTTACATTTTTTGGGTGAAAAAAAACCATGAAATCCAAATTAACTTGTTAAATGCAACAACTTTATTCCAATGTACTTGTATTACATGTTCATATCACGCACAGCATGAACTAAATTGTGTAACCTATTTTTATGGGCTTGCCTCTTTGTGATGTTAAGTTCCTGTTATAAGCTGTTATACAGTATATGCCTTGAGCTCTTATTTTGAAGGTGCTAAAAGCGGAAGTGGTGACACGTTGTAGTGGAGCGGAGGTTTTGAAAGAAAGAAAATGACGTGGTCCTCGTGTAAAACTGGAGCCTCCATGTTTGTTATTTTGCAGTTTGATACAGTATAGGCGACATATATAAACACTCGGTTACAATAATAATGACAATAACATAGAACAATTATAAATAATATGATAGGAAACAGAAATGTCTCCTGTAAAGAAATGCCACTGCATACTGGGAAAATAAACATAAAATACATTTGAACAAGTTGAGTGACTTGCAAAATGCCTGTATTTTTGACACGTTATGAGCGGGACATGAACATTTTTGTACAACCTTTCACTGGACAACTCAATGCTGTTGAAAATTAGCCTTAAATGCTCTGTATTTGGTACATTTGCAAGCAGTTCCCACACACTTAAACACGCTGCCTGATGCAATGTCTGAAACCACTTACAAGAAGTACAAGAAAACATGTTGTTAGCCAAAAGGTAACTAGGCAAACGTTTTAACACAAACCCCTAAAACAATTGAGGTATGCTGTAAATTTAAATGTGCAACTAGCAAAATATTTAATTTAGACAGAAAAATACCGTACATTTTAGAGGGCTTGTGACATTACGGTGTTTGCAAATATAGTGTACAATGTGTCGTTATTTTCACAGTAAAGTCGAGTTTTGTACGTATTTTAACCATCGTCATTTCGGCTACCTACTGCATTTACGACTGTGATTAACTATTTTTGAGTTTACTGTGGATAAAACCCAGATAAAAAATATGTTTATGTAATTTGTTGCCTCCCTCATGCTTTCTTATTGACCATATATTCTTGAGAGGTATCATAAAATGTCAACTTAATATACTAATAAAAATATGAGGAATATTTGCTTTATATTTGTTAAGTCAACATTTTTTACATTTGATCTCATTCGAGTGTGTACCTAATGAAGTAGCCAGTGAAGGGTTAGGATTTCTCTGGGAGCTACCTGTACCTAATAAATTGTCCCACGTTAGAAAAGACTAATACGCTGTTTTTTTTACTTGTAACGAACAATATAATTAGTTACTTTAATATACGGTACAACGTTGTATCGATACGTTGGATGTAATGTGGTTTTATGTCAACATGACAGCGTCAACACAGGAAGTAACTTTTTACTAGAGAAAGCAACAACCAGCACCACGCTAAAATGGATGTGATATTAAGAAGTAGGAGGGCAACATCACACAGCAAACAACACACACTCATACACAAACAACTACTATGTGGGAATAACAAATCAATGATTGAAATGACAAGTTTCTGGACAAGGAGACTACAGCCGACGAAGCACATTCAATATATTTGTTTACTAGTACTAACATGACCAAGTGAAAAGATTCTGAGCGTTAGACAATGGTGCACTGTTAACCATAATGGAAAAGTGATACTTCTTAGAATGAGTAAGTCATGCGGACAAGTGCTTTTCACAGTAGTATTGCAGTTAGTAATGGCACATACAAAGGTACACAAATGTTTTCCATCACATCATATTTGAAAAAAAACAGGAAGTCGGCCATCTTGGTTTCCGTCTGCCATTTTTAGGCCAAAAAGAGGCGTCGTAGTCTAACCAACTCCTCCTTTTACCAAATGACCCGCATTTAAAAAGACATATACCAAACAGTAAGGCGATGATCATCTGCGAAGGAATTTTGCCCACGGCATAAAATGTGGGCGTGGCATCACACCAAACTCGGATCTGATGGTTCACCGCAAAACGTTCAAAATTCATAACTCGGCTCAAAAAATCCAGATCTTGACCTAAATTGGTACAACTGATGATGATGACGCTCTGAAGTGCCAGATGGCCCAGATTACTGGTTTGTAACCACTCCTAGTGGGCGGAGCCTGGTCGTGAAAACGACACTGTTAAAAATTGTTAAGTAGCAACAGTAAACTCAAAAATAGTTAAACACAGTCATAAATGCAGTGGATTCCTGCAAACCAAAAATCACAAGATAACCGAAATGACGATGGTTAAAATACGTAGAAAACTCGATTTTACTGTGAAAATAACGACAAATTGCACATTATATTTGCAAACACCGTAATGTCACAAGCAGTCTAAAATGTATGGTATTTTTCTGTCTAAATTAAATATTTTGCAGATTGCACATTTGAATTTACAGCATACCTCAATTGTTTTAGGGGTTTGTGTTCAAGCATTAGCCTAGTCACCTTTTGGCTAACAACATGTTTTCTTGTATTTTTGTGCCAAGTGGTTTCAGACATCGCATCAGGCAGCGTGTTTAAGTGTGTGGGAATTCTTTGCAAATGTACCAAATACGGAGCTTTTAGGCCTAATTTTCAACAGCGTTGAGTTGTCCAGTGAAAGGTTGTACAAAAATGTTCATGTCCCGCTCATAATGTTTCAAAAATACAGGCATTTTGCACATACTAGATACGTTGGTGCAGTGGATAGTGCTTGTGCTTCACAATGAGAAGGTTCTGGGTTCGATTCCCGGGCACTTCAGAATTGGCAATTCTATAAATCGGCCCTAATTTGTTTTACGGTGAATTCCTGGCAAACACAGCTGCCAGTATTTTACCGTAATTTGTATATATATATATATATATTTTTTTTGTAAACAGGTTAACAATATATCAGTTTTTTCACAGTAATTTACCGTAAGCAAAAACAGTTATCAACTGTAAAATCAACGGATTTAGTATCAACATACCGTAATGTCCTTTTTTAAATTTGTATTAACACAATAACTAATTTCCTCAATTACATTTATTAAAGAGTAATTCCGTTACTAATTCAATTACTTTTTTTTTTGGCAAATTAACCAGTAACTATACTTAATTAGTTTTTTTAAGTATTTTTTTCAATTACCGGTAGTGACAAATAAGACGTCATTCCACATGTGTCCACCGGGGGCGCTGCAGGCGCCGTGTTGTTAGAACAGGTCATAGTTTTGTGTTTTTTGAGCGATGATATTGTCTTTTGATAAGAACTCAACATCGCCTTGCAGCTAACGAGTTGACTGACAGGCTAATTAGAGCTGCATAACGAGGCTCACGCTTCCTTTTATGACATGTAATTAAAACATAAATCGCGATGTGCTTTCTTGCAGACTGACGAGACTAGAAGAAGAACATTGGGTCACATGCTGAGGAAGTAGCGCGTTCCATTCACCAAACAGGAAGTCACCCCGGAGTGGTCGGGCGGGGGCCACATCCAAGCGCGAGGTTTCCCAGGTCGGACCGGACGACGATGACGATGACGACGAAGAGGCGAGGCATGGGGCTGCTGAGGGTCTTTGTCCTGCTCGCGGGGCTCTGCGCTCTCTGTAGTCTGGCGTCAGGCAGCCGGAGAGCGGACGCGTCCGTCGGCCGTCGCTCGCACAGACACGCAGGTAGGAACCTCCTGGAGACCGGAACAGAAGCATTAGAGTGGTCCACACCTCTTCCTCTGAGCCAGACGTGCTGGACGCTTTTCTGGCTTGCTTGGAGGGGTTTGGTGTGGAAAAACCAACATCAGTGACCTCTGACCTCACAAACTCGCGTGGTTTAACTGTAAATTGCAATAGGAAAATCTGTTGATTTTAGGGTAAAACAAAAATTACCATACAATTACAGTAGTTTTTAATTTTATTGAATACACAAAGTATTTATTTACTAAATTGTATTTCATTGTGCATATGACAACTAAATATATTGTATCTATACTCTTTAATTTTAATTATGTATTTTTTTAATTAATTAATTTCATAATTTTAATTTGATTTATTATTTTTATGATTTAGATTTTTTTAAGGATTGTTTTATGTTTTAAATTTGATTTAATTTATGACTATTTTTATGATTATTTAGAATTGTTATGATTTTATTTTATTTGTATTTTATTTAATTTATGACTATTTTCTTATGATTATTTAGATGTTTTATGATTATATTTTATGATTTTAATTTGATTTAAATCATGACTATTTTTATGATTACACATTTTTATGAAGATTTTATTTTTTTAATTTGATTTAATTTATGACTATTGTCATGTTTATTTAAATTTATTATGATCATATTTTTTATTTTAATTTGATTTAATTCATGAATATTTTATGATTAATTATATTTTTTATGTTTTGATTTTATGATTTTAATTTGATTTAATTTATGACTATTTTTTTGATTATTTAGAATTTTTATGATGATTTCATTTTAATTGTATTTAATTTACGACTATTTTTATGATTATTTTAAATTTTTATGATTATATTTTATGATTTTAATTTGATTTAATTCATGACCATGTTTATGATTAGATTTTTTATGGTGATTTGATTGTATTATTTTAATTTGATTAATTCATGACCATGTTTATGATTAATTAGATGGTTCATGGTTCTATTTTATTACTTTAATTTGATTTAATTTATGACTATTCTTATGATGAGATTTTTTTATGATGATTTTATTTTATTATTTTAATTTGATTTAATGTATGACTATTGTCATGATTATTTAGATTTTTTTATGATTATATTTTTTATTTTAATTTGATTTAATTCATGACTATCTTTATGATTAATTCGATTTTGTTATGGTTTTATTTAATGATTATAATTTCATTTCATTTATGACTAATTTTATGATTATTTAGACTTCTTCTACTATATGTAAAGTGACCTGAAACCTTGTGTGCGTGTGTTTGTGTGTGTGTGTGTGTGTGTGTGTGTGTGTGTGTGTGTGTGTGTGTGTGTGTGTGTGTGTGTGTGTGTGTGTGTGTGTGTGTGTGTGTGTGTGTGTGCAGGTCACATGTCGCTGCACAGGCACCGACCAAGGGTGGGCAAGGAGGGTCAAGTTCTGCAAAGGTCCAAACGAGGTTGGGTCTGGAATCAGTTTTTCGTCATCGAGGAGTACACGGGACCAGACCCGGTTCTGGTTGGCAGGGTGAGTTTTTAAAAAAACCTCTGTCTTTAAGTTGAAGTGGTAATTGCATAGTAATTCATGAAGTTAAGCTCATGACGGAACAAATTGAATGATGCGGACACGCTTGTTACTGGATACTTTCTAATACGCTTCTGCCTTGTGGAATGTGTATGAGTTTTGTGACTTGTCCCCGTACCTCCAGCTCCACTCCGACGTGGACTCGGGCGTGGGGAACATCAAGTACATCCTGTCCGGCGAGGGCGCGGGCACCATCTTTGTGATCGACGACAATACGGGCAACATCCACGCCACCAAGACGCTGGACCGCGAGGAGCAGGCGCAGTACACGCTGACGGCACAGGCGGTGGACCGGGACACCAACAAGCCCCTGGAGCCGCCCTCCGAGTTCATCGTCAAGGTGCAGGACATCAACGACAACCCCCCAGAGTTCCTCCACGGGCCCTACTACGCCCGGGTGCCCGAGATGTCCAACGTCGGTGAGTCCGTCCATCCGCCAACCATCCGTGGCGCTCCGTTTCCGTGAGAAAGTGCGTGATCGACCGATGCCGAGTGATACCGTTCGATGGCGATCACAAAAACCGATCCCTCTGGCTGATACTTCATTATGTTCATTAGTTAGTAACTAGCAGCTAACTGTAAGTTTATTAGGGCCGTTCGAAAAAGAATCGATTCATCCAGATTCTGAATCGAGTCATCATTTTGAAGAGTTGGTGTCAGTTTATTTCTAACATGCATACAATTACAATGTAATACATCTCACGTTTACAGTAGTTTCATTACAACATGTCCGAAAAGAGTAGGAAGAAGCAGAGCTCATTTAATCCTACCCCTTTTCGCTGTGAATCTTTGGGCACCACACGATTCGATTCAAAATCTTGGGGTTCACGATTCGATTCAGAAACGATTATCGATTCAAAATCAACACTTCTTTAATAATATTGGGTGCCAGTTCTAAAAAAATATATAAAAAATACAAAAATACAAAAAAATCGCTACCTTCAAAAATGTATTTTTTTGACACCCCTAATTTTGACCTATTCGTTTGTTCCGTATTTGTAACACAACAATGAATACGTGAATACATATATACATAACTAAATAAACAAACAAACGAATAATTTTCAAGAATGTATCTTTTTTTTGTTGCAAATTGGGGGTTTTTTTTGCAACTTTTTTTCTGAATGTAGCACAACAATGAATAAATAAATAAATACAATTAGAAAATTGATTAAAAATATTGCTAATTTTTTGGGGAAAGTAACGAAACAATGAATACATAAATAAATAAATGAATAAATAAATAAATAAATTTGAGAATTGATTAAATAAACAACATTTTTTGCAAAACGTTTTTTCATATTTTTTTTCGGAATTTAACATGACATTGAATACATACATGAATAAATAAATAAATAAATAAATATATACATGAATAAATAAATAAATATATTTCAAGAATTGATGGAAAATTACTTACATTACTAACTAGGGCTGTGAATTTTGGGCACCACACAATTCGATTTGATTCGATTATTGGGGTAACAATTCGATTCAGAAACGATCCTTGATTTAAAATCAATACTTTTTTAATAATATTAGGTGCCAATTCTAAAAAATATTTTAAATATTAAAAAAAAATCGATTAAGAATCAATACAAATAGAATCCGCGATTCATTCAAAAAATTTTTTTTGACACCCCCAGTTTTAACCTATTTGTTTGTTCTCTATTTGTAACACAACAATGAATACATACAAAAACAAACAAACAAATAAATAAATACATAAAACATTTGTATTGTTTTTTGCAAATTGTTTTTTGGCAACTTTTTTTCAGAATGTAGCAAAACAATGAATAAATACATATATAAATAAATGCAATTCAAGAATGTATTAAAAATATATATTTTTTTGCAAATGTATTTTTGGAATGTAACACAACCATGAATACATACATAAATAAACAAACAAATAAATACATACATAAATAATAAATAATTTTCGAGAATTGATCAAAAAATGTTTATTGCTAATTGTTTTTTTTTTTGCAACATTTTTTCGGACTGTAACAACAATTAATAAATAAATCAATAAAATTCGAGAAATTATTTCAAAATATATTTTTTTGCAAATTTTTTTATGGAATGTAACACAACAACGAACACATAAATACATAAATACATGAATTAATAAATAAATGAACAAAGAAAACATTAAAAAATTAGAGAATTTAATAAAACAATATTTTTTTTGCAAATGCTTTTTTGGAATGTAACACAACAATTAATACATAAATAAATACATAAATAAATACATACAATTCGAGAATTTATTAAAAATATATATGTTTTTGCAAATGTTTTTTTGGAATGTAACACAACAATGATTAAATAAATAAATACATACATGAATAAACAAATGCATAAATACATTTGAGAACTCATTAAATAAATAATATTTTTTAGCAATTTTTTCTGAATGTAACATCCATCCATCCATCCATTTTCTACATAATGAGTACATATATACTATATATAACTACATAAATAAACAAATAAATAAATAAATACATTTCGATAATTTAATAAAAAACACTTACTTTATTAAGTAGGGCTGTGAATCTTTGGACAACACATGATTCGATTTGATTCTTGGGGATTACGATTCGATTTAGAATCGATTCTCCATTCAAAACGATTCTCCGTTCAAAATCTATACTTCTTTAATGACATTGGATGCCAGATCTATGATTAACTACATTCCACCATAAGAGGGGGGGTTAATAATTTTGCAAAGCAGTCTGCTGAAAATAATGGAAAGTGCCACTCTACAAAGCAACTGCGGTCAACGTTGGAATGGGGCCATATGGATCCCCTTTCTACTGTACATCAACAATCAACAAGAAATTAATTTAAATAAATATATGTAAATTTTTTAAATAAATTGTAGTTTTTTTAATCGATTAGGAATCATTACAAATAAACGTTGTTTAGGGCGCAACAGAAAAGCACAACATTAATTATACACTACTGCCATCTTGTGTCTTGGAATTGCAACTGTAACTGCAACTTAATGTCATAATTGCAAATTAAAAACTGGTTAGCAGTTATCATAATCAGCTCATTTTTAAATGTTGCAACAAATATTTTTTTTAATCAAAAACGATCACTTTTTATCAACACACACAAAAGTAGCAAAAATTGGTACCGGTATCGATTCCCAGGCACCAGAAATTGGTACCGTAGTAGAGAAGCAACTAACTGGTCATGTGACCGGCTGAGTGGCGTGTAAATGAAGTCCGCCACGGAGCTCATCATCGCTCTTCTCCGGGAATTATCGATCGTCACGGAAACCCGACCACAGGAAGCGTGACCGCACGCGGACACGACCGCACCATTAGCGAGCACGTTGACGGGAGTCAAACCCCCGACGAGACCCCGCAGAGTCTCCTGACTAAGAGCTTCCGACATCGATAGACTCTCTAGTCCGGCTCGGTGGTTGTGCGCGAGCGGCTTGAGAGGAATCGAACGCACTTTGAAGCCGACTTGTTTTTCCGGTGTGCCGCAGGTACGTCCGTGATCCAGGTGACGGCCACGGACGCCGACGACCCCACGTACGGCAACAGCGCCCGGCTGGTGTACAGCATCCTGCAGGGACAGCCGTATTTCTCTGTGGAGCCGCAGACAGGTGAGGACCGAGGAGGGTTAATCCCACCAGACATTGAAACAACGTTGAGAAATTGTTGAATTATGTCCTGACGTTGAGCAACACAAATACAACGTTGAAACAACATGCTTTTTGACAACGTTTAATCAATGTCGGGTTCTGGCGTTGATTTGACCATTGAATTTTCGTCATTTCCCAACCAATAGTCTACAACAGGGGTCACCAACGCGGTGCCCGCGGGCACCAGGTAGCCCGTAAGGACCAGATGAGTAGCCCGCCGGCCTGTTTTAAAAATAGCTCAAATAGCAGCACTTACCAGTGAGCTGCCTCTATTTTTTAAATTTTATTTATTTACTAGCAAGCTGGTCTCGCTTTGCCCGACATATTTAATTCCTAGAGAGACAAAACTCAAATAGAATTTGAAAATCCAAGAAAATATTCTAAAGACTTGGTCTTCACTTGTTTAAATAAATTCATTATTTTTTTTTACTTTGCTTCTTATAACTTTCAGAAAGACAATTTTAGAGAAAAAATACAACCTTAAAAATGATTTTAGGATTTTTAAAGACATATACCTTTTTACCTTTTAAATTCCTTCCTCTTCTTTCCTGACAATTTAAATCAATGTTCAAGTAATTTTTTTTTTTTATTGTAAAGAATAATAAATACATTTTAATTTAATTCTTTATTTTAGCTTCTATTTTTTTCGACGAAGAATATTTGTAAAATATTTCTTCAAACTTATTATCATTAAAATTCAAAAAAAATATTCTGGCAAATCTAGAAAATCTTTAGAATCAAATTTAAATCTTATTCCAAAGTCTTTTGAATTTCTTTTAAAATTTTTGTTCTGTAAAATCTAGAAGAAATAATGATTTGTCTTTGTTAGAAATATAGCTTGGTCTAATTTGTTATATATTCTAACAAAGTGTAGATTGGATTTTAACCTATTCAAAACATGTCATCAAAATTCTAAAATTAATCTTAATCAGGAAAAATTACTAATGATGTTCCATAAATTATTTTTTAATTTTTTCAAAAAGATTCGAATTAGCTAGTTTTTCTTTTCTTTTTTTCGGTTGAATTTTGAATTTTGAAGAGTCGAAATTGAAGATAAACTATGTTTCAAAATTTAATTGTCATTTTTTTCGTGTTTTCTCCTCTTTTAAACCGTTCAATTAAGTGTAAATATAATTAATTATTAATAATAACATAGAGTTAAAGGTAAATTGAGCAAATTGGCTAATCCTGGCAATTTATTTAAGTGTGTATCAAACTGGTAGCCCTTCGCATTAATCCGTACCCAAGAAGTAGCTCTTGGTTTCAAAAAGGTTGGTGACCCCTGGTCTACAACATAAATACAACGTTGAAACATGGTTTTTAACAACGTTTAATCAATGTTGGGTTTTAACATAGATTTGACCATTGAAATTTTAGTCATTTCCGAACCAATATTTTACAACACAAATACAACGTTGAAACAACATGCTTTTTGACGACGTTTAATCAATGTTGGGTTCTGAAGTTGATTTGATCATTGAAATTTGGTCATTTCCCAACCAATATTCTACAGTATGAATACAACGTTGAAACCACATGCTTTTTGACAACTTTTAATCAATGTCGGGTTGTGACGTTGATTTGACCATTGAAATTTGGTAATTTCCCAACCAATATTCAACAACACAAATACAACGTTGAAACATGGTTTTTAACAACGTTTAATCAATGTTGGGTTTTAATGTAGATTTGACCATTGAAATTTGGTCTTTTCCCAAACAATATTCTACAACTCAAACGTAATAACATACTTTTTGACGACGTTTAATCAATGTTGGGTTCTGACGTCGCATTGACCATTGAAATTTGGTCATTTCCCAACCAATATCCTACAAAACAAATATAATGTTGAAACCACATGCTTTTTGACGACTGTTATTCAATGTTGGGTTCTGAAGTTGATTTGACCATTGAATTTTAGTCATTTCCCAACCAATATTTTACAACACAAATACAACGTTGAAACAACATACTTTTTGACGACGTTTAATCAATGTTGGGTTCTAAGGTTGATTCGATCATTAAAATTTGGTCATTTCCAACCAACATTCTACAACTCAAACGTAACAACATACTTTTTGACGACGTTAAATCAATGTTGGGTTTTAACGTAGATTTGACCATTGAAATGTAGTCATTTCCCAACCAATATTTTACAACACAAATACAACGTTGAAACAACATAATTTTTGACGACGGTTATTCAATGTTGGGTTCTGAAGTTGATTTGACCATTGAAATTTAGTCATTTCCCAACCAATATTTTACAACACAAATGCAATGTTGAAACAACATGCTTTTTGACAATGTTTAATCAATGTTGGGTTCTAAGGTTGATTCAATCATTTAAATTTGGTAATTTCCCAACCAATATTCTACAACTCAAACGTAACAACATACTTTTTGACGACGTTAAATCAATGTTGGGTTTTAACGTAGATTTGACCATTGAAATTTGGTCATTTCCCAGCCAATATCCTACAACACAAATATAATGTTGAAACAACATGCTTTTTGACGACGGTTATTCAATGTTGGGTTCTGAAATTGATTTGACCATTGAATTTTAGTCATTTCCCAACCAATATTTTACAACACAAATACAACGTTGAAACAACATACTTTTTGACGACGTTTAATCAATGTTGGGTTCTAAGGTTGATTCGATCATTAAAATTTGGTCATTTCCAACCAACATTCTACAATTCAAACGTAACAACATACTTTTTGACGAAGTTAAATCAATGTTGGGTTCTGACGTTGATTTGACTATTGAAATTTGGTCATTTCCCAACCAATATTCTACAACACAAATATAACGTTGAAACAACATAATTTTTGACGAAGTTAAATCAATGTTGGGTTCTGACGTTGATTTGACTATTGAAATTTGGTCATTTCCCAACCAATATTCTACAACACAAATACAACGTTGAAACAACATAATTTTTGACGACGGTTATTCAATGTTGGGTTCTGAAGTTGATTTGACCATTGAAATTTAGTCATTTCCCAACCAATATTTTACAACACAAATACAACGTTGAAACAACATACTTTTTGACGACGTTTAATCAATGTTGGGTTCTAATGTTGATTCGATCATTAAAATTTGGTCATTTCCAACCAACATTCTACAACTCAAACGTAACAACATACTTTTTGACGAAGTTAAATCAATGTTGGGTTCTGACGTTGATTTGACTATTGAAATTTGGTCATTTCCCAACCAATATTCTACAACACAAATACAACGTTGAAACAACATAATTTTTGACGAAGTTAAATCAATGTTGGGTTCTGACGTTGATTTGACTATTGAAATTTGGTCATTTCCCAACCAATATTCTACAACACAAATACAACGTTGAAACAACATAATTTTTGACGACGGTTATTCAATGTTGGGTTCTGAAGTTGATTTGACCATTGAAATTTAGTCATTTCCCAACCAATATTTTACAACACAAATACAACGTTGAAACAACATACTTTTTGACGACGTTTAATCAATGTTGGGTTCTAAGGTTGATTCAATCATTAAAATTTGGTCATTTCCAACCAACATTCTACAACTCAAACGTAACAACATACTTTTTGACGAAGTTAAATCAATGTTGGGTTCTGACGTTGATTTGACTATTGAAATTTGGTCATTTCCCAACCAATATTCTACAACACAAATACAACGTTGAAACAACATAATTTTTGACGAAGTTAAATCAATGTTGGGTTCTGACGTTGATTTGACTATTGAAATTTGGTCATTTCCCAACCAATATTCTACAACACAAATACAACGTTGAAACAACACAATTTTTGACGACGGTTATTCAATGTTGGGTTCTGAAGTTGATTTGACCATTGAAATGTAGTCATTTCCCAACCAATATTTTACAACACAAATGCAATGTTGAAACAACATGCTTTTTGACAATGTTTAATCAATGTTGGGTTCTAAGGTTCATTCAATCATTTAAATTTGGTAATTTCCCAACCAATATTCTACAACTCAAACGTAACAACATACTTTTTGACGACGTTAAATCAATGTTGGGTTTTAACGTAGATTTGACCATTGAAATTTGGTCATTTCCCAGCCAATATCCTACAACACAAATACAACGTTGAAACAAAATGCTTTTTGACGACGGTTATTCAATGTTGGGTTCTGACGTTGATTTGACCATTGAAATTTGGTCATTTCCAAACCAATATTCTACAACAGAAATACAACGTTGAAACAACATAATTTTTGACGACGGTTATCCAGTGTTGGGTTCTGAAGTTGATTTGATCATTGAATTTTAGTCATTTCCCAACCAATATTTTACAACACAAATACAACGTTGAAACAACATGCTTTTTGACTACATTTAATCAATGTTGGGTTCTAAGGTGGATTCGATCATTAAAATTTGGTCATTTCCCAACCAATATTCTACAACTCAAACGTAACAACATACTTTTTGACGACGTTAAATCAATGTTGGGTTCTGACGTTGATTTGACCATTGAAATTTGGTCATTTCCCAACCAATATTGTACAACACAAATACAACGTTGAAACAACATGATTTTTGACGACGGTTATTCAATGTCGGGTTTTGACATTGATTTGACCTTTGAATTTTGGTAACTTCCCAGCCAATATCCTACAACACAAATACAACGTTGAAACAACATGCTTTTTGACTACGTTTAATCAATGTTGGGTTCTAAGGTTAATTCGATCATTAAAATTTGTAATTTCCCAACCAATATTCTACAACTCAAACGTAACAACATGCTTTTTGACGACATTTAATCAATGTTGGGTTTTGACATTGAGTTGACCATTGAAATGTGGTAATTTCCCAACCAATATTCTACAACACAAATACAACGTTGAAACATGGTTTTTAACAACGTTTAATCAATGTCGGGTTTTAACGTAGATTTGACCATTGAAATTTGGTCTTTTCCCAACCAATGTTGTACAACACAAATACAACGTTGAAACAACATGCTTTTTGACAACGTTTAATCAATGTTGGGTTCGAAGGTTGATTCGATCATAGAAATTTGGTCATTTCCCAACCATTATTGTACAACTCAAACGTAACGTTGAAACAACATAATTTTTGACGACGGTTATTCAATGTTGGGTTCTGAAGTTGATTTGACCATTGAATTTTGGTCATTTCCCAACCAATATTCTACAACACAAATACAACATTGAAACAACATGCTTTTTGACGACATTTAATCAATGTTTAGGTTCTAACGTTGATTTGATCATTGAAATTTGGTTATTTCCAACCAATATTCTACAACTCAAACGTAACGATGAAACAACATACTTTTTGGCAACGTTTTATCAATGTTGGGTTCTAAAGTTGATTTGACCATTGAATTTTGGTCATTTCCCAACAAATATTCTGCAACAAGTGTCTAAAAACAGCGGAACACTCCTGTCATATAGAGGAGAGGATCTTTGACCAGTGTTTTTGCTTTAGTTCTTTAAAAACGGCAAAACGCTCTGTAATATAGAGGATCTTTGACTGGTGTTTTTGTAGATTCTCGTTAAAAAGGGCAAAGCACTACTATCAGAGGATGCTTGACTAACATTTTAGTAGGTTCCTGAAAAAAGCGGAACACACCTGTCATTTAGAGGATCTTTAACCAGTGGTTTTGCTTTAGTACTTTAAAAACTGCAAACGCTCTGTCACATAGAGGATCTTTGACTAGTGTGCTTGCTTTAGTTCTTTAAAAACTGCAAAACGCTCTGTCATATAGAGGATCTTTGACCAGTGTGTTTGCTTTAGTTATTTGAAGACTGCAAACGCTCTGTCATATAGAGGATCTTTGACTGATGTTTTTGCTTTAGTACTTTAAAAACTGCCCACTCTCTGTCATCTAGAGGATCTTTGACCCGTGATTTTGCTTTAGTTCTTTAAAACCTGCAAACACTCTGTCATGTAGAGGATCTTTGACTAGTGTGCTTGCTTTAGTTCTTTAAAAACTGCAAAACCCTCTGTCATATAGAGGATCTTTGACTGATGTTTTTGCTTTAGTACTTTAAAAACTGCCAACTCTCTATCATCTAGAGGATCTTTGACCAGTGATTTTGCTTTAGTTCTTTAAAACCTGCAAACACTCTGTCATATAGAGGATCTTTGACTGATGTTTTTGCTTTAGTACTTTAAAAACTGCCCACTCTCTGTCATCTAGAGGATCTTTAACCAGTGATTTTGCTTTAGTTCTTTAAAACCTGCAAACACTCTGTCACATAGAGGATCTTTGACTAGTGTGCTTGCTTTAGTTCTTTAAAAACTGCAAAACGCTCTGTCATATAGAGGATCTTTGACCAGTGTGTTTGCTTTAGTTATTTGAAGACTGCAAACGCTCTGTCATATAGAGGATCTTTGACTGATGTTTTTGCTTTAGTACTTTAAAAACGGCCAACTCTCTGTCATATAGAGGATCTTGGACCAGTGATTTTGCTTTAGTTCTTTAAAACCTGCAAACACTCTGTCATATAGAGCAGTGATCCCCAACCTTTTTGTAGCTGCGGACCGGTCAACGCTTGAACATTTGTCCCACGGACCGGTGGGGGGAGGGGGAGGTGTATTTATTTATTTTTTTTTATTTTTATTTTTTTTTACATAAATAAATACAATCATGTGTGCTTACGGACTGTATCCCTGCAGACTGTATTGAGCTATATTGATATATAATGTATATATTGTGTTTTTTATGTTGATATCATTAAAAAAAAAAAAAAAATATATATATATTTTTATTTTATTTTTTTATTTCTTGTGCGGCCCGGTACCAATCGGTCCGCGGACCGGTGGTTGGGGACCACTGATATAGAGGATCTTTAACTAGTGGTTTTGCTTTAGTATTTAAAAAAAAAGCAAAACGCTCTGTCATTGTCATAACTCGGTCTTTGGCGTGGTTTGCTCTCCCGTGGTGCAAAAGAATTGGAACGGACGTGGCGTGCAGGTAAAGACATATTTAATTATTACTATAAACTCAAACAAAAGGTACAAACAAAAGGCGCTCACAGCGGAGGTAAAAAACTTGACTAGAAAACAAAAGGCGCGCACAATGGCGGAGAACTATGAACATTAAACAAACAAAAACTTACGTGACATGGGATGAAACAAGAACTAACGTGACAAGGAACTGTGAACATGGCATGAATGTGGGATGTCGCCAGGACGAACAACAGAAACAGAAAAGCCTATATAGTGACATGATAAGTGAAAACAGGTGCGTGACTAACTGTGAACAGGTGCGTGACATGACTGTGAAAACGTGAGACAGGTGTGTGTGAGTCCAAACGTGGAACAGGTGAAACTAATGGTTGCTATGGTGACAAACAAAACCAGGAAGTGAAACAAGGAACTAAGGAAGTGTCCAAAAAACAAAACAGCACATGGCCAAACAAAAACATGAACACAGACATGACAGAACCCCCCCCTTACGGACAGATCCCAGATGTCCAAAAACAAAAAACAGGATCAAGAGTCATGGGAGGGGGGGAGGGGGACATGGCGGTGGGTCGCCAGACCAGGTGTCCCCGAATCCACCGGGGCAGAGTCAGGTGGCGGCGGCGGGTAGACCGCCGCTGAACCTGACGAGGTGGGCGACCTGGGAATGGCCACATTCGTGGCAGACGAGGAGGTCGGCGCACCTGGCGTGGCGGACGCCCATGGAATGGCCACATCCTTGGCCGACGAGGAGGTGGGCGCGTTGTCGTGGCAGGCGGCGAAGCTTGGCGTGGTGCGTCAGGCGGCGAAGCTTGGCGTGGTGCGTCAGGCGGCGAAGCTTGGCTTGGTGCGTCAGGCGGCGAAGCTTGGCTTGGTGCGTCAGGCGGCGAAGCTTGGCTTGGTGCGTCAGGCGGCGAAGCTTGGCTTGGTGCGTCAGGCGGCGAAGCTTGGCGTGGGGGGTCTTTGTCTTGGCCTTGGCGGTCTTGGTCTTGGCAGCGTGGGTCATGGTTTTGGCAGCGTGGGTCTTGGACTTGGCGTGGTTGGTCTTGGACTTGGCGTGGTTGGTCTTGGCGTGGCGGTGCTTGGACTTGGTCTTGGTCTTGGTCACTTGGCGGGTCTTGGTCTTGGCTTTGGTCTTGGCGTGGGACAGCCACGGGCGGCACTTGGCGGCGTGGGGCAGCCACGGGCGGCACTTGGCGGCGTGGGGCAGCCACGGGCGGCACTTGGCGGCGTGGGGCAGCCACGGGCGGCACTTGGCGGCGTGGGGCTGCGACTGGCGGCACTTGGCGGCGTGGGGCTGCGACTGGCGGCACTTGGCGGCGTGAAGCTGCGACTGGCGGCGCTTGGCGTGGAGCAGGTACTGGTGGCGCTTGGCGTGGAGCAGGTACTGGTGGCGCTTGGCGTGGAGCAGGTATTGGTGGCGCTTGGCGTGGAGCAGGTACTGGTGGCGCTTGGCGTGGAGCAGGTACTGGTGGCGCTTGGCGTGGAGCTGGGCGTGGAGCAGGTGGATCTTGGCATGGTCGAAAAACTGGTGGTGGCGGCCGTGCTGGTGGCTGTGGCTTGGCAGGTCGAAAGACAGGTGGTGTGGTCGTGCTGGAGGCTGTGGCTTGGCGTGACGATGCTGAGCCACCCCACCTGAACAATTCCCAGCCCTAGCCCCCCCCTCAAGGAGCGGATACCAGACGCGCTCCCCGCGGTCTGGAACCGTCTTTTGGGGTGGGCGGAGGGGGTTCAGGAGGAGGGCAGAATCCTCCCCTCTAAATTGTCCAAAATGTCTTTCTTTCCCCCCCACCTGGGCTTTTGTGGGTGAAAAAAAAATTTCTGACTTGGGCGTGGCATGAGTCCTGGGGGGCGGGGCATGGAATTTGGGTGGCTTGGATTGAACCGGTAAAGAATTTGGGAAAACAATCTCCAGGTCTGTGGAGTGCTCCTTGAGCTGCCAGGCTGGCTGACTTCCATTTCCGCCCGGAGGGGGAGGAGCCTGCAGGAGCGCAGCGTGCTGTCCGCTCACCTTCCCTGACGTCCTCGGTCTGGAGCGCCGCTTCCGGGACAGGGATGACGTGCCAACGTCCCCGGGCCAAAGGGAGCTGATCGGCACCAGTTTGCCGGTCGGACCCCACATCAGGTCTCTGCGCTTACCGGAGGAATAACGTAGCGTCTCTTCCTCCATCGCGCGGAGGACCTCCCACGTTGCCTCGTCAAAATTGTCCAAATTTTTTGCGGGAGAGCTCTTATGCTGGCGACATCTGTCAAGACTTTGTCTATGGCGTGGTTTGCTCTCCCGTGGTGCAAAAGAAATGGAACGGACGTGGCGTGCAGGTAAAGACATAGTTTAATTATTACTATAAACTCAAACAAAAGGTACAAACAAAAGGCGCTCACAGCGGAGGTAAAAAACTTGACTAGAAAACAAAAGGCGCGCACAATGGCGGAGAACTATGAACATTAAACAAACAAAAACTTACGTGACATGGGATGAAACAAGAACTAACGTGACAAGGAACTGTGAACATGGCATTATTGTGTGATGTCGCCAGGACGAACAACAGAAACAGAAAAGCCTATATAGTGACATGATAAGTAAAAACAGGTGCGTGACTAACTGTGAACAGGTGCGTGACATGACTGTGAAAACGTGAGACAGGTGTGTGTGAGTCCAAACGTGGAACAGGTGAAACTAATGGTTGCTATGGTGACAAACAAAACCAGGAAGTGAAACAAGGAACTAAGGAAGTGTCCAAAAAACAAAACAGCACATGGCCAAACAAAAACATGAACACAGACATGACAGTCATATAGATGATCTTTGACCACTGTTTTTGCTTTAGTACTTTAAAAACTGCAAACACTCTTATCATATAGAGGATTTTTGACCAGTGTTTTTGATTTAGTTCTTTAAAAACTGCTAATGTTCTGTCATATAGAGGATCTTTGACCAGTGTTTTTACTTTAGTACTTTGGATGTTGGATTCGTGCAGATTAAATCTAGCTAATCACGACAGAGTTGACTATTTGCCCGGCTCACAAGCAAAGCTCCCATCTCTAATTGGTTGGGAGATGATCCTCTCTGCATGCTGTCACACGAACACAACCACGCACAAAAACACGTTTTGGTGAAACGGAGAGAAGTAATCTGCCGCTTGTTTAAAAGTCGATTGATTTGGAGGGAAAAAAAGCTACAACGTGTGTCCAGGGATGTTTTTTTGGAGGTCAGGTCACACACATCACTGCTCAGCTCTGGCCTGGTTGCCGTGGCAACAAACGCAACGAATCAAACATGTGCTCACACCTTCGCCGCAGGAGAGATTTGCCATCAAAGGGAAGTTCCCTGATTGCAGAACACACCTGCGACACCTGCGTGGGAATTATTACCAACTCTGATAATTGACTGAGCAGCACAGGAACGTGTGGTTAAAAAAAAGAATACACAACGTTGCATTGAAGTAAAGACACAGGAAAATGAAGAATAAGTTGCTGCTGATGTTTATGAAATGTCTTGTTTGTTTTTACCAAACAAAAAAGACAATATTTGCAACCAATCAAATAATTATAAATATATAAACAAATTGAAACAAAACAAAAAACAACGGTTACAAAACGTATTTTTGGGATACAAATGATTTTTTTTGGTTACAAAAACTCTGTTTGGGTCAAATCTTTTTTTGTAGTTGCCAATTTTTTTTGTCATCAATGTTTTTTTAAGTAAAAATATTTTTTTTATTCCAAACCTTTTGAGTTTCAATATTGTTTCTATTTTTTTCCTATTTCCAACCCTTTTAATCTTTTTTTTTTTTTTTTTAAACAAATCTTTATTTTTACAGCAACAAATGTTTTTGCTTGTACAGAATCTTTTTTTTTTTCAGCCCCAAATTTTTTTTTGGTTACAAATCTTTTTGTTTTTGGTCTGAGATCCTTTTCTTCAGCCATTAAAAATGTTTCGGGTTACAATTCTTGTTTTTAGTCGCAAATCTTTTTTTGTTGTTGTTTCAAATCTATTATTTTAGTAACTATTTTTTTTATCGTCACAAATCTTTTTTTGGTAACAAATATTTATCTTTTTATATATATATATATATATATATATATATATATATATATATATATATATATATATATATATATATATATATATATATATATATATATATATATATATATATATATATATATATATATATTTTTTTTTTTTTTTTAAAATATATATATATGTATAGATATATTTTTTCCAGCCACAAAATCTTTATATTTTTTATTACAATTATTTCAAATCTATTATTTTAGTAACTATTTTTTTTATCGTCACAAATCTTTTTTTGGTAACAAATATTTATCTTTTTATAGCAATATATATATATATATATATATATATATATATATATATATATATATATATATATATATATATATATTTTTTTTTATTTTTTTTTTTTATTTTTTTATTTTTTATTTTTTTATTTTTTTTTTAATTTTATTTTATTTTTTTTAAATACATATATATATATATATATATATATAGATGTATTTTTTCCAGCCAAAAAATCTTTATATTTTTTATTACAATTATTCTTTTTCTCAGCCACAAATCTTCTGTTTTTGGTTCCAAATCCTTTTTTCAGCCATAAAAACCTATTTTAGTTGCAATTCCTGTTTTTCTTTTTAAGCAACACATATTTTTTTGGTTACAATTTTCTTTTACATTTTTTTTTTTTCTTCTTTCGTTCCAAATCTTTTATTTTAGTAACAAATGTGTATTTTTTTTTTTATAGTCACAAATCTTCTTTTTTTTTTATTGCAATGATTCTTTTTCATTTTTTAACCATACTTATACAAACTTATTTTGGTAGAATTTTTTTTTTTGTCACGATTTTTGTCTTTTTTTGGTTACAAATCTTTGATTTGGAAACACATGTTTTTATTTTAGTCAGATATCTTATTTTTGGTACAAGTCTTGTTTTTCAATGGCTTTTTAAATTTTTTAATTTTTTTTAGTCACACATTTTTCTTTTGGTTATAAGTTTTTTTGGGGGGTTTTACAAAAAAAATATTTTTGTTATAAGACTCTTTTTGTTTTAGTCACAAATTATCCGGCTGGCTTAGCGCAAACATTGGATTCCTTTTAGCGTCTTTCATGCACAAAACGTACCAACGCTATGACATCATGAAAAATGCGTCACTAATAAACGACAACAGGGACGAGCGTGAAATAAGACGTCTTATTGACGGGGTCCTCCCGCCCGCAGGCATCATCCGCACGGCGCTGCCCAACATGGACCGCGAGGCCCGCCAGGAGTACGACGTGGTCATCCAGGCCAAAGACATGGGCGGTCACATGGGCGGGCTGTCGGGGACCACAGAGATCAAGATCAGCCTCACGGACGTCAACGACAACCCGCCAAAGTTCCCACAGAGTGAGTACAGAAGATCGAGTGTGTGTTTGTGTGTGTGTGTCAAGTTTTTAAATTAGCAGGAAGACATTCTGATTACAGACCCTGAAGATATTTGATGAGCAAGCATTTCCTTTGTTATTGTCCCCACTATCCTTTAATTACACTTCCAAAATTGTGTGGGTGGATGACATCCAGAAGTACTAAGAGGTCCAGTTCTGGAGCTTTCAGACACTTCTATTTAGTTTGGTGAACTAGTTTACCCTTCCATGGCAGCGTGGTGTGAAAAGGTCAGCCTTTGATATATTGTGGTCATAAAATAAACAGTCTTACATATACAGCAAAATGATATCATGTAAGAAGAAAAACATGTTGGTACTAATAACGCAGATTTGTCGTATCCTGACGTATTATGTACAACTTAGTTTCATTCATCTTTAATACATTTGCTAAGATTAAAAAAAAACAAAAAACCTTTCACATTGTCAATATGGGGTATTGTGTGTAGAATTTTGAGGACAACAATTAATAGATAGATAGATAGTACTTTATTGATTCCTTCAAGAGAGATCCCTCAGGAAAATGTAATCTTAATTAATTAATTAATTTAATTTAATAATTTAATGTATTCTATTTTGGAATAAGGCTGTATTGTAAAATGTGGAAAATGTGAAGCACTATGAATACGAACTGGATGCACTGTATGTGCATGTGATTTTTAAATTTTCAATCAATTTGCAAAAAAAAAAAAAAAAATTCCACATTGTCATCACGGGGTATTGTGTGGATAATTTTGAGGACAACAATTAATTTATTCCATTTCGGAATAAGGCTGTAACATAAAATGTGCAAAATGTGAAGTGCTGTGAATACAAACCGGATGCACTGTATGTGCATGTGATTTTGACATTTTTAATACATTTGCAAAAAAAACAAAAAAAAAACTTTCTACATTGGCATCACAGGGTATTGTGTGGATAATTTTGAGGAAAACAATTAATTTACTCTATTTTGAAATAAGGCTGTAACATAAAATGTGAAGTGCTGTGAATACAAACCGGATGCACTGTATGTGCATGTGATTTTGACATTTTTAATACATTTACAAAAAAAACAAAAAAAAACCTTTCTACATTGGCATCACAGGGTATTGTGTGGATAATTTTGAGGAAAACAATTAATTTACTCTATTTTGAAATAAGGCTGTAACATAAAATGTGAAGTGCTGTGAATACAAACCGGATGCACTGTATGTGCATGTGATTTTGACATGTTTAATACATTTGCAAAAAAAACAAAAAAAAAACTTTCTACATTGGCATCACAGGGTATTGTGTGGAGAATTTTGAGGACAAAATTAATCCATTCTATTTTGAGGTAAGGCTGTAACATAAAATGTGGAAAATGTGAAGCACTGTGAATACGAATAGGATGCACTGTATGTGCATGTGATTTTTTTATTTTTAATCAAATTGCAAAAAAAAAGCCTTTCCACATTGTCATCACAGGGTATTGTGTGGATAATTTTGAGGAAAACAATTAATTTACTCTATTTTGAAATAAGGCTGTAACATAAAATGTGGAAAATGTGAAGTGCTGTGAATACAAACCGGATGCACTGTATGTGCATGTGATTTTGACATTTTTAATACTTTTGCAAAAAAAAACAAAAAAAAAACTTTCCACATTGGCATCACAGGGTATTGTGTGGATAATTTTGAGGACAAAATTAATCCATTCTATTTTGAGGTAAGGCTGTAACATAAAATGTGGAAAATGTGAAGCACTGTGAATACGAATAGGATGCACTGTATGTGCATGTGATTTTTTTATTTTTAATCAAATTGCAAAAAAAAAAAGCCTTTCCACATTGTCATCACGGGGTATTGTGTGGATAATTTTGAGGAAAACAATTAATTTACTCTATTTTGAAATAAGGCTGTAACATAAAATGTGGAAAATGTGAAGTGCTGTGAATACAAACTGGATGCACTGTATGTGCATGTGATTTTGACATTTTTAATACATTTGCAAAAAAAAACAAAAAAAAACCTTTCCACATTGGCATCACAGGGTATTGTGTGGAGAATTTTGAGGACAAAAATTAATTCATTCTATTTTGAGGTAAGGCTGTAACATAAAATGTGGAAAATGTGAAGCACTGTGAATACGAATAGGATGCACTGTATGTGCATGTGATTTTTTTATTTTTAATCAAATTGCAAAAAAAAAAAGCCTTTCCACATTGTCATCACGGGGTATTGTGTGGATAATTTTGAGGAAAACAATTAATTTACTCTATTTTGAAATAAGGCTGTAACATAAAATGTGGAAAATGTGAAGTGCTGTGAATACAAACTGGATGCACTGTATGTGCATGTGATTTTGACATTTTTAATACATTTGAAAAAAAACCAAAAAAAACCCAAAAACAAACATTTCCACATTGGCATCACAGGGTATTGTGTGGATAATTTTGAGGACAAAAATTAATGTCTTCCATTTTGGGATAAGGTTTTAATATAAAATGTGGAAAATGTGTTGCGCTGTGAATACAAACCGAATGCACTGTATGTGTATGTGATTTTGATTTATTTTTTATTTGTAATAAATTTGCCAAAAAAATAACAAAAAACCTTTCCACATTGTCATTACGGGTTGTTGTGTGGAGAATTTTAAGGACAAAAATGAATTTATTCCATTTTGCAATATATATATATATATATATACATAAATATATATTTTTTCCAAAAACACGTGTGTCAAAGTCAAGAATGCAAATGATTAGATGACAATGTTGAGGCCACGCCCCCGCCACATCCCTAGCCACGCCCCTGCCGCAGCAACCAGATGGTGGCGTCAGGTTTTGAAACCCTGGTGTTGGTACACGCACGTTGTTGTCAGGCAGAAGGAACACCTGCCACAAGAATGTTCCAGATGGTGCGAATGAGGACGCCGATGACATATTTAACACTTTTGAGATGAAATGAGGACGAAAACAAGCTCCAAATATCAGAAGAGGCACAAAGACGGTTGCAATTTTTTTTTCTCCCCCACGTAAAATATTTTTCTTATCAGAAATGTTTGGTGTTGAAGGCTTTTCCGAAAGCTTCGCTGTCAGCGCGGTAGTCTGGCTTTGAGATAATTATCCCATCATCGCGACCGAGCTCGGCGAGGGAGGCAGAAGAGTTAAATAAAATCAAAATAACAAAGAGTTAAGAACTATTCATTTCCGCCTGCCTCCGCTCACAGCCACAAAAAAGCGGCGGATAGAAGCTGAAAAGATGATTGTCGTTATTATTTTGTCAGCCGGATAGTTGTCACGTGTGGAGAAGTCATCACTAACTGCTGCATGACTGAGCGGCCATCCTACGCCCTAAAGTATCCAGGGACAACAAAGCAGCTGCACTAACCACTTCCTGACTAGAAAAGGAAGAATTCAAGTACTTACCATGAATTGTACTTTGACTGTACCTTTAATCCAGTCCAAAAACACTTTATTTGACCCTGTAAACTCTACATTTAATCTACATTTACTGTACATTTAATCTACATGTAATGGAAATGTACTCTAAATTTAATCTACATTTACTGTAAATTTAATCTACATGTACTGTAAATTTAATCTACATTTATTGTACATTTACTATAAATTTAATCTACATTTACTCTAAATTGTATCTACATTTACTGTACATTTAATCTTAATTTTACTGTAAATTTAATCTACATGTACTGTAAATTTAATCTATATTTAATCTACATTTATTGTATTTTTAATCTACATGTACTGTAAATTTAATCTACATGTACTGTAAATTTAATCTACATTTACTATGAATTTAATCTACATTTACTCAAAATTGTATCTACATTTACTGCATATTTAATCTTCATTTTATTACAGTAAATTTAATCTACATGTACTGTAAATGTAATCTACATGTACTGTACATTTACTCTATATTTAATCTCCATTTATTGTATTTTTAATCTACATGTACTATACATTGAATCTACATGTACTGTAAATGTAATCTACATTTATTGTACATTTACTATAAATGTAATCTACATTTACTCTAAATTTAATCTTCATTTTACTGTAAATGTAATCTACATGTACTGTAAATGTAATCTACATGCACTGTGCATTTACTCTATATTTAATCTACATTTATTGTATTTTTAATCTACATGTACTGTACATTTAATCTACATGTACAGTACATTTACTCTAAATTTAATCTACATTTAATCTACATTTACTCTAAATGTAATCTATATTTACTGTGAATTTAATCTACACTTGATCTACATTTACTGTACATGTACTGTACATGTACTATACATTTACTGTACATGTACTGTACATTTAATATATATTCACTCCACATTTAATCAACATTTAATCTAAATTTACTGTACATGCACTGTACATTTACTGTATATTTAGTCTACATTTAATCTACATTCACTGTAAATGTAATCTAAATTTAATCTAAATTTAATATACATTTACTGTAGATTTAGTCTACATTTAATCTACATTCACTGTAAATTGTATCTAAATTTAATCTAAATTTACTGTAAATTTAATCTAAATTTAATCTACATTTAATCTACATTTAATCTACATTTACTGTAATTTTACTCTACATTTACTCCACATTTATTCTACATTACTGTACATTTACTGTACATTTAATCTAAATCTGGGACTGATTATTTTCCACACATTGGTTTCTGTTTCCATCGCAACACACTTCTGACTTCTGGCAACAAATGTGTGTTCCTACTTCCGCAAACAAATGCGAGTGTGTTGTAATCATGGCAGACTTGGTAACACACAACAAAAACGACTATTTTTGGACAAAAAAGGATTCACAACCGTATACTTTTGAAGCCGAATATACTGAGGAAGAACTACTGCTAAAAGCAGACAGAAGCCGAGAGAGTGGGGTGAAAGTCGCTTTGGCGCTATAAATGTGGAATTTGGATCCAAGCTATTTCGACATAAATGGAGTGCTTACCCAAATAAACGGGCAAAAACGTCCCCCGGCCAGCTGGACCAAACAGCCAAGTCACTTTATATTGATCATGATACACGCAGCACGTCATGCGTGTTTTTGAATGGAGTTTTAAAGTGATTAAGAGGTAGAATTGATTGCTAACATTAGCTGCATTGCTAGCCACCAAGAACGAGATGATTTTTACTTGTTGGAATGCAAAAAACAACAACATTTTGTTTTCTTGTCTCTCATTATGATTGTGAAAAATAGGCAAAATTCCCCAAAATGTGCAGTTCCCCTTTAAATAGTACAAATATTTGTAATTAAATTAAAGCATTGTTTAGGTTTTTTTTCAATGACGGTGCACGTTTGACTCTGGAACAGACCATTTCCATACACATGATCTCCTATGGAGAAACCATACCAATGTTCTTCTGCGCGGCGATGACTATGACCGATCATATCAACAATGTTGTTGGTTGCAGTTTTTGGAACAAAACCAGATATGAGGTCTGCTTACGTCTCTAGATTGATTTTTTTTCTTTGCCTGGTTTTTTTGGGGGGAAAAGGAGGAAAGAAGAATAGGAAAGAGGAGGATTGATGATGAAGAGTGGATGAAGGTCAGATGAGATTGTTTGATAAAATGACAAAAGTAGAGAGGGGGGGTGGTGGTGGTCACACACACACACACACACACACACACACACACACACACACACACACACACACACACACACACACACACACACACATTCTTGTATTTCATACCTTCTTGAGACCTCTGAAAAATGCCTCCCTTTTTAGGACCACCCTTTCTAGATATATAAAGAAGTGCATTTACAACATTAATAATATATACATTCTATGCAAATATAAAAAAGCTTGTTGTGAAATTTTTGGGGGGAATTTCACAAGAAAAAGGTCACAATTTCACGAGAAAAACTTTGAAAAGTCGTCAACGCAAGTCAAAATGTTACAAGAAAAACGGAACATTTGTGCGATATTTTAATAGAAAGTTGGAATTTTACTCAGTAACAGTCGAAATTTTAGAAGAAAAGCTCCAAATTTTGGCAATTTTATGAAAAGAGTCACAATTTTATAAGAAAACTTAAAAATGTTGGCAATATTATAATAATAATCGGAATTTTACTTGGCAAAATTACGACAAAAGTCACAATTTTACTCAAAAAATGTCACTATTTTACAAGAACAACAAAAAAATTGGGCAATATTGTGATAAAATGTTATACGACAAAAGTCACCATTTTGCATTAAAAAGTAATAATTTTACATGAAAAAGTAATAATTTTACGAGAAAGTATTGCAGAAACAGAAAGAATATGAGAAATTGTTCCCAATTTTATACGAAAAAAGTCGACACATTGTGAGAAAAAAGACTGCTTTTAGTTAATTATTATTATTATTATTTTTTTTTTTTTTAAGAGTTTTGTTTTGTTTCATTATTTACTTCAAGTTATTACAGTATGTCTCTATATAAATATTTTATTCATTTTTTTTTAATACATTTTGGCCAAAGGGGACACATTTTCAATTTATTACACACACTTGTTATTACATATGTTGGCCAGAAGGGGAGCACTTCGAATTTTTACACACACTTGTTATTTCATACGTTGACAAGAGGGGGAGCACTTTTAAAACCGACACAGAGTCAATTTGAAAAATCTCCTCATATGGAAGGTACTTTTCCTTGTTGATGTCTCAAGAAGAATAGAAATACAAGAACACACACACACACACACACACACACACACACACACACACACACATTCTTGTATGTTATACCTTCTTGAGACCTCTGAAAAATGCCTCCCTTTTTAAGACCACCCTTTCTAGATATATAAAGAAGTGTATTTACAACATTAATAATATATACATTCTATGCAAATATAAAAAAGCTTGTTGTGAAATTTTGGGGGGGAATTTCACAAGAAAAAGGTCACAATTTCACGAGAAAAACTTTGAAAAGTTGTCAACGCAAGTCAAAATGTTACAAGAAAAACGGAACATTTGTGCGATATTTTAATAGAAAGTTGGAATTTTACTCAGTAACAGTCGAAATTTTAGAAGAAAAGCTCCAAATTTTGGCAATTTTATGAAAAGAGTCACAATTTTATAAGAAAACTTAAAAATGTTGGCAATGTTATAATAATAATCGGAATTTTACTTGGCAAAATTACGACAAAAGTCACAATTTTACTCAAAAAATGTCACTATTTTACAAGAACAACAAAAAAATTGGGCAATATTGTGATAAAATGTTATACGACAAAAGTCACCATTTTGCATTAAAAAGTAATAATTTTACATGAAAAAGTAATAATTTTACGAGAAAGTATTGCAGAAACAGAAAGAATATGAGAAATTGTTCCCAATTTTATACGAAAAAAGTCGACACATTGTGAGAAAAAAGACTGCTTTTAGTTAATTATTATTATTATTATTATTTTTTTTTTTTAAGAGTTTTGTTTTGTTTCATTATTTACTTCGTTATTACAGTATGTCTCTATATAAATATTTTATTCATTTTTTTTTAATACATTTTGGCCAAAGGGGACACATTTTCAATGTGTTACACACACTTGTTATTACATATGTTGGCCAGAGGGGGAGCACTTCGAATTTTTACACACACTTGTTATTTCATACGTTGACAAGAGGGGGAGCACTTTTAAAACCGACACAGAGTCAATTTGAAAAATCTCCTCATATGGAAGGTACTTTTCCTTGTTGATGTCTCAAGAAGGATAGAAATACAAGAACACACACACACACACACACACACACACACACACACACACACACATTCTTGTATTTCATACCTTCTTGAGACCTCTGAAAAATGCCTCCCTTTTTAGGACCACCCTTTCTAGATATATAAAGAAGTGTATTTACAACATTAATAATATATACATTCAATGCAAATATAAAAAAGCTTGTTGTGAAATTTTTGGGGGGAATTTCACAAGAAAAAGGTCACAATTTCACGAGAAAAACTTTGAAAAGTCGTCAACGCAAGTCAAAATGTTACAAGAAAAACGGAACATTTGTGCGATATTTTAATAGAAAGTTGGAATTGTACTCAGTAACAGTCGAAATTTTAGAAGAAAAGCTCCAAATTTTGGCAATTTTATGAAAAGAGTCACAATTTTAGAAGAAAACTTAAAAATGTTGGCAATATTATAATAATAATCGGAATTTTACTTGGCAAAATTACGACAAAAGTCACAATTTTACTCAAAAAATGTCACTATTTTACAAGAACAACAAAAAAATTGGGCAATATTGTGATAAAATGTTATACGACAAAAGTCACCATTTTGCATTAAAAAGTAATAATTTTACATGAAAAAGTAATAATTTTACGAGAAAGTATTGCAGAAACAGAAAGAATATGAGAAATTGTTCCCAATTTTATACGAAAAAAGTCGACACATTGTGAGAAAAAAGACTGCTTTTAGTTAATTATTATTATTATTATTATTTATTTTTTTAAGAGTTTTGTTTTGTTTCATTATTTACTTCAAGTTATTACAGTATGTCTCTATATAAATATTTTATTCATTTTTTTTAAATACATTTTGCCCAAAGGGGACACATTTTCAATTTATTACACACACTTGTTATTACATATGTTGGCCAGAGGGGGAGCACTTCGAATTTTTACACACACTTGTTATTTCATACGTTGACAAGAGGGGGAGCACTTTTAAAACCGACACAGAGTCAATTTGAAAAATCTCCTCATATGGAAGGTACTTTTCCTTGTTGGTGTCTCAAGAAGGATAGAAATACAAGAACACACACACACACACACACACACACACACACACACACACACATTCTTGTATTTCATACCTTCTTGAGACCTCTGAAAAATGCCTCCCTTTTTAAGACCACCCTTTTTGTAGATATATAAAGAAGTGTATTTACAACATTAATAATATATACATTCTATGCAAATATAAAAAAGCTTGTTGTGAAATTTTGGGGGGGAATTTCACAAGAAAAAGGTCACAATTTCACGAGAAAAACTTTGAAAAGTCGTCAACGCAAGTCAAAATGTTACAAGAAAAACGGAACATTTGTGCGATATTTTAATAGAAAGTTGGAATTGTACTCAGTAACAGTCGAAATTTTAGAAGAAAAGCTCCAAATTTTGGCAATTTTATGAAAAGAGTCACAATTTTATAAGAAAACTTAAAAATGTTGGCAATATTATAATAATAATCGGAATTTTACTTGGCAAAATTACGACAAAAGTCACAATTTTACTCAAAAAATGTCACTATTTTACAAGAACAACAAAAAAATTGGGCAATATTGTGATAAAATGTTATACGACAAAAGTCACCATTTTGCATTAAAAAGTAATAATTTTACATGAAAAAGTAATAATTTTACGAGAAAGTATTGCAGAAACAGAAAGAATATGAGAAATTGTCCCCAATTTTATACGAAAAAAGTCGACACATTGTGAGAAAAAAGACTGCTTTTAGTTAATTATTATTATTATTATTAATTTTTTTTTTTTAAAGAGTTTTGTTTTGTTTCATTATTTACTTCAAGTTATTACAGTATGTCTCTATATAAATATTTTATTCTTTTTTTTTTAATACATTTTGGCCAAAGGGGACACATTTTCAATTTATTACACACACTTGTTATTACATATGTTGGCCAGAGGGGGAGCACTTCGAATTTTTACACACACTTGTTATTTCATACGTTGACAAGAGGGGGAGCACTTTTAAAACCGACACAGAGTCAATTTGAAAAATCTCCTCATATGGAAGGTACTTTTCCTTGTTGTCTCAAGAATGATAGAAATACAAGAACACACACACACACACACACACACACACACACACACACACACACACACACACACACACACATTCCTGTATTTCATACCTTCTTGAGACCTCTGACAAATGCCTCCCTTTTTAGGACCACCCTTTCTAGATATATAAAGAAGTGTATTTACAACATTAATAATATATACATTCTATGCAAATATAAAAAAAGCTTGTTGTGAAATTTTTGGGGGGAATTTCACAAGAAAAAGGTCACAATTTCACGAGAAAAACTTTGAAAAGTCGTCAACGCAAGTCAAAATGTTACAAGAAAAACTGAACATTTGTGCGATATTTTAACAGAAAGTTGGAATTTTACTCAGTAACAGTCGAAATTTTAGAAGAAAAGCTCCAAATTTTGGCAATTTTATGAAAAGAGTCACAATTTTAGAAGAAAACTTAAAAATGTTGGCAATATTATAATAATAATCGGAATTTTACTTGGCAAAATTACGACAAAAGTCACAATTTTACTCAAAAAATGTCACTATTTTACAAGAACAACAAAAAAATTGGGCAATATTGTGATAAAATGTTATACGACAAAAGTCACCATTTTGCATTAAAAAGTAATAATTTTACTTGAAAAAGTAATAATTTTACGAGAAAGTATTGCAGAAACAGAAAGAATATGAGAAATTGTTCCCAATTTTATACGAAAAAAGTCGACACATTGTGAGAAAAAAGACTGCTTTTAGTTAATTATTATTATTATTATTATTTTTTTTTTAAAGAGTTTTGTTTTGTTTCATTATTTACTTCAAGTTATTACAGTATGTCTCTATATAAATATTTTATTCATTTTTTTTTTAATACATTTTGGCCAAAGGGGACACATTTTCAATTTATTACACACACTTGTTATTACATATGTTGGCCAGAGGGGGAGCACTTCGAATTTTTACACACACTTGTTATTTCATACGTTGACCAGAGGGGGAGCACTTTTAAAACCGACACAGAGTCAATTTGAAAAATCTCCTCATAAGGAAGGTACTTTTCCTTGTTGATGTCTCAAGAAGGATAGAAATACAAGAACACACACACACACACACACACACACACACACACACACACACACGTCCTCCATAGGGGACGAGAGCAACCTTGAGGCAGAGGGACGGTATAGACTCTAATCTCCCGCTAAAGTCCGTCCGTCTACTCACCTCCTGTGCTGCCGTCCTCCCTGGCAGGCGTGTACTCCATGGCCGTGTCCGAGGACAAGGTGGAGGGGGAGGAGGTGGGCCGCCTCAAGGCCAAGGACCCCGACATGGGAGACAACGGGATGGTCAACTACCGCCTGACGGACGGCGACGGCCTGGGAATGTTCGACCTGACCACCGACTCCGAGACCAGGGAGGCCGTCATCAAGCTGAAGAAGGTAAAGCAAAATGTCAGCGGTGTATAAGCCACACCCACTAATATAAATAGTTTCCATATATCAGCCGCACCTGACTATAAGGCGCAGATATATATGTTGTGAAATCAGTTATTTACGCAGAAATATTTTGTAAATATTACGGTGCCTGTTACATGGCAGTAAAACGGCTGATCAAACAAAATGGACGTCGTCGTCATGGACCCACTAGATGCGCAAGCTAGCTCTCCAATCAGCTAAACGGACTGACATTTTGGTGAGTTTATGAAACTGAAACTGTTATGTATGCAGGAAGGAGTTGACGGTACAGACACAAGGGGGGCTCTATGATTTATTACATATATAAACAATATATGTTTGTATATATACTAATCAAACAATAATAATATTAAACAAGTGGAAATGGAGTGTGACAAAATCCAAGAGTGTGTATGGTGTAAGAGCAGTTATCTGTTGAGTGTTACCGGAAGGCGTTGTTCCAAACTCGGAAGTCCAAGAGGGCGAGGCTGATCTAGGAAGTCCGTGCGACCGACAGGTGAAAGATCCAGGGCGAGAGAGAGTCCGTGTCCATGCGAGGGGGGTCCAGATCCAAGGGAAAACAGGTGCGGGGGCAAGGAATGACGAGACACACAGCAACGTCAACGCGGGAACCGAGGTCTGCAGTAGGATCGACAGAGAGGACACGAGACTATGAAAAATGACGGGGAAGAAACACACAGAGAGAGAGAGCAAGATTGCGTAAAGCACGACGATCGCTTACGGGACATCAACAGAAGGTTACGTTCTGGCGCGGGATGGCAGGTTGTGCAGGCTCGTGAAGGCAGGTCTGATCATCGACGCTTCACTTCATTACGATAGCACGTACAAAAGTGCATGGAAACACTCCTACAGACATCACACACGGGACGGTTTAGTGAGTAAGAATAGTTTTAGTTACATTGTAAAACGTGCAAACGTTGCTTGGCGTGATGAATGAAGAATCCGCACGAGTAGAACCGCTATGGACGGCCGGAGGACGGAACGGCACTTGAAAGCGCTTCACGGAAGAAAACGCTGGAGCCGTTTGTTTACCCAACGGGCGCCTGCAGTGAGCAAACTCGTCCAAAAGATGGTGCTATACTGCAAACAATAACACACCATTTCAGTGTCTTTGCATGTGTTTTAATGACAACTATTTGCTTTATGGCCGTTGGCCAAACTGCCGGGTGCAAAAAATGATAAATTATACAATTATAAATTATTATCATTGTTATAATTAAATATAAATCATATAATTATTATAATTGTATTACATTATTAATTTTTTATATAATGATTTTTGTTTTTATTAATACAAATTATTATAGCATTATCATGTGGTTTTTGTGGTTTTAATATATATTTTTAAATATTTGTACATAACATTATCAAAACTTAATGTAGTATTTGATGTATTACTAGTTATTACTTTTCCTGTCCTCGAGCAGCGACCGGAGGTTTGAGGGTTCCGGTCGGCAGGACCTGGTGAGGGAAACGAGTGCACAGATTTAAAAATAATGGAGGATAAAAACATGCAAGGACATGTTGGTCCTCACAAGGATGAAGAACATTAAGTTCTTACGACACCAATTGTACTTGTTTCACCTTCTCTTCTTGACATTTCAGTCAGTTCATACCATGTGGCGTCACTTTTCTATAAAGTTGTCCACAGTGTGACCATCTTCAGCCTGCAGCTCACTTAAAATGTGTATATATATATATATATATATATATATATATATATATATATATATATATATATATATATATATATATATATATATATATATATATATATATATATATATATATATATATATATATATATATGTCATCTGTGACCTCCTAAGGGTGTTGTAGTAATGTATATATGAATTAATATTAATGATGTACATGAACAAATAAGAGTTAATATTGGGTGTAGCTTTTAAAGAAAATAAATATACATATATACACACATATATGCTTACAATAAGCACAAATATAAGTGTTTGTCTCACACGAAGTAATCAGTTGTGGACACACGAAGACCCAGCAGTGCAGCTTTAACAGGCGTGCGCGCTCACGCGGCGGTAATCCATTTTCGGCAGGCGGCCCCCCCTGAAAAAATGTAATGCCCCTCTTAAATGTTTTTCTGCAGCCAGGTCTGGATGAATGAATGAATGAATGAATGAATGAATGAATGAATGAACGGACGAATGGATGGATGGATGAATGAAGGAATTATTGAACAGAGGGATAATTGAATAAATTAATGAATGGATGGATGGATGGATGGATGAAATAAGGAACGGATGAATTAATTAATTAATGAACAGATTAAATAATTAATTAATTATCGAATGGAGGGATGAATGAATAAATTAATGAATGGATGGATGATGGATGAAATAAGGAACGGATGAATGGATGAATACATTGATGAATGAAGTAAAGAACGGATGAATGTATGAATGGATGAATGTATACATGAATTAATGAACAGCTGAATGAATGGCTGAATCAATGAACGAATGAAGAGATGAATGAATGAATGAATGAATGAAGGAACGGATGAATGAATTATCTAATGAACGGATTGATGAATGAATTAATTATTGAACGCAGGGATGAATGAATAAATTAATGAATGGCTGGATGATGGATGAAATAATAATAATAATAATAATGGATTAGATTTGATATCACGCATTTCTATTATTAGATACTCAAAGCGCTCACAGAGAAATAAGTGAAATAAGGAACGGATGAATGGATGAATAAATTAATGAATGAAGTAAAGAACGGATGAATTTATACATGAATTAATGAACAGCTGAATGGATGGCTGAATCAATGAACAAATGAAGAGATGGATTAATGAATGAATGAATGAATGAACGAATGAATGGATGGATGGATGAATGAATGAAGGAATTATTGAACAGAGGGATAATTGAATAAATTAATGAATGGATGGATGGATGGATGGATGGATGGATGGATGGATGATGGATGGATGGATGAAATAAGGAACGGATGAATGAATTAATTAATGAACGGATTAAATAATTAATTAATTATCGAATGGAGGGATGAATGAATAAATTAATGAATGGATGGATGATGGATGAAATAAGGAACGGATGAATGGATGAATACATTGATGAATGAAGTAAAGAACGGATGAATGTATGAATGGATGAATGTATACATGAATTAATGAACAGCTGAATGAATGAATGGCTGAATCAATGAACGAATGAAGAGATGAATGAATGAATGAATGAATGAATGAAGGAACGGATGAATGAATTATCTAATGAACGGATTGATGAATGAATTAATTATTGAACGCAGGGATGAATGAATAAATTAATGAATGGCTGGATGATGGATGAAATAATAATAATAATAATGGATTAGATTTGATATCTCGCATTTCTATTATTAGATACTCAAAGCGCTCACAGAGAAATAAGTGAAATAAGGAACGGATGAATGGATGAATAAATTAATGAATGAAGTAAAGAACGGATGAATTTATACATGAATTAATGAACAGCTGAATGGATGGCTGAATCAATGAACAAATGAAGAGATGGATGAATGAATGAATGAATGAATGAATGAATGAATGAATGAATGAATGAATGAATGAATGAATGAACGGATGAATGGATGGATGGATGAATGAATGAAGGAATTATTGAACAGAGGGATAATTGAATAAATTAATGAATGGATGGATGGATGGATGGATGATGGATGGATGGATGAAATAAGGAACGGATGAATGAATTAATTAATGAACGGATTAAATAATTAATTAATTATCGAATGGAGGGATGAATGAATAAATTAATGAATGGATGGATGATGGATGAAATAAGGAACGGATGAATGGATGAATACATTGATGAATGAAGTAAAGAACGGATGAATGTATGAATGGATGAATGTATACATGAATTAATGAACAGCTGAATGGATGGCTGAATCAATGAACGAATGAAGAGATGAATGAATGAATGAATGAATGAAGGAACGGATGAATGAATTATCTAATGAACGGATTGATGAATGAATTAATTATTGAACGCAGGGATGAATGAATAAATTAATGAATGGCCGGATGATGGATGAAATAATAATAATAATAATGGATTAGATTTGATATCACGCATTTCTATTATTAGATACTCAAAGCGCTCACAGAGAAATAAGTGAAATAAGGAACGGATGAATGGATGAATAAATTAATGAATGAAGTAAAGAACGGATGAATTTATACATGAATTAATGAACAGCTGAATGGATGGCTGAATCAATGAACAAATGAAGAGATGGATTAATTAATTAATGAATGAATAGATGAATGAATGAATGAATGAATAATAAATAATAATAATGTATTAGATTTTACATCGCGCTTTTCTATTATTAGATACTCAAAGCGCTCACAGAGAAGTGGGAACCCATCTTTCATTCACACCTGGTGGTGGTAAGCTACATTTGGAGCCACAGCTGCCCTGGGGTGGACTGACGAATGAATGAATGAATGAATGAATGAATGAATGAATGAATGAATGATGAACAGATGATTTAATGATTAAATAAATTACTGAACGGATCAGATGAATTAATTAATGAACTAATGAATCGATGGATGAATAAATGAATGAATGAATGATAGATGAATGAATGCATGGATGAATGAATGAATGGGTGAATGAACAAATAATAAACGAATGAATTAATTAAAGGATGAATTAATTAATGAATGGCTGGATGAATGAATGGATGCATTAATGAATTAATTACTTATTTAATGAACTGATGAATGAATGGATGAATGAACAGATGGATGGATTAATTAATTCATTATTTAATTAACGGACGGATATATGATGGATGAATGAATAAATGAACGGATGAATGGATAAATGAACGGATGAATGAATGAACGGATTATTGCATGATTATATGAATGGATGGATGGATGGATGAATGAATGAATGGATGAATGAATTATTTAGATACTTATTTAATGAACTGATGAATGAATGGATGAATGAACATATAGATGGATTAACTAATGAATTAATTAATGAACGGACGGACAAATGATGGATGAATGAATACATGAACAGATGAATGGATAAATGAATGGATGAATGAATGAACGGATTATTGCATGATTAAATGAATGGATGAACGAATGAATGGATGGATTCATGCCCCATCGCAGTAACCTACTATCATTCACAGTCCCTATCAAGAACACGTTTGTTTTTTCAAGCATTCTAAATCGTAAATAAACGTTAGCAAAAGTCAGCGAAGAAGCTCTAATCAATAACCGTCCAAAAACCACCAACAATTCTCCATCTACATATCGTGACCTGAATATTGACCACATATTAGTGATACTCACGAATGAATGAATGAATGCATGAATGTTTGTGTCGAATGACTGTTGTCCGGGTAGTGTTGCTACACACACTCTGCATCACAAGTTGGGTCCAAAAAAAAAAATCTAACGAGATAAGCTTAGCTACATTGTGTGTGTGTGTGTGTGTGTGTGTGTGTGTGTGTGTGTGTGTGTGTGTGTGTGTGTGTGTGTGTGTGTGTGTGTGTGTGTGTGTGTGTGTGTGTGTGTGTGTGTGTGTTGTACTGACTAACGACAGGAACAATCACACAAAAAACCTTCATCACGACTCCTGGTAACTTTTGTAATAATAGCATCAGAGCCTAAGGCTGGTTTGACACGCGCGTGCCTGCGTGTGTGTGTGTGTGTGTGTGTGTGTGTGTGTGTGTGTGTGTGTGTGTGTGTGTGTGTGTGTGTGTGTGTGTGTGTGTGAGAGACACCATGAAACCCACTTGTGTTGAACTCAATCTGATTACAGTGTCCTGATTTGGATGTGCGAGCGTGATTATTGAGTCTTGATGCCTCTCGGGGGAAATCATCACCTGTTGGCCACTAGAGGCAGCACAACACATCCTCACACACACACACACACACACACACACGCAGTATATTAACACACCTGTACACTCTTTGAAATCAGCATCGGGAGAAGCCTTCGCTAATCTCTATTCTCCTTCTCACAGCAGCATGAGCTTTAATCAACCATTCTCTTTCAACTGTGTCATGACCAAAGCACTTTGCAGAATATTAAGGAGCCGTGTGTGTGTGTGTGTGTGTGTGTGTGTGTGTGTGTGTGCGTGTGCGTGTGTGTGTGTGTGTGTGTGCGTGCGTGCACCTTTCAGTGAATATTGTTGCCAAGGTGTGGATGAGTAACGCGTGAGGAAAGAAGGAGGTCACATGCTACACCTTAGCTCGCCACTCGTTAGGCAGCTTTGATGGCGGCGCGGTGGCGTCGCGTCAAAGTCGAGCGCCGTGACGCTGAAAAGACATTTAAGACAGAAGCGTCACCTTTGTAGTTGGACTTGGTTACCTTTGGTTTGATGTTGGCTTGACCCGCGTTCCTATTGTTGGGCCGGTAAAAAACAAACAAACAGTTTTTCAGATGCTGTACTCTGTTGTAATACACTTTCCCACCACTTGTGGCAGTAATGACAATAGCAAACAAACAGAAGAAGTCCGGAGCTAAAGCCATAAAGAAATTTTTTAGGCGCAAAAATGACGACTAAAGTGTCTAACAGTTTAGTTAACAAACATATATTGAAAAATATTCATTTTTATTTCACTATTTTTATATTTATTTAAATAATCTATTTATATATTTTTTTATGTATTTTAGCACTGTTATTATTAAGATGACTAATTCAGTGGAAATACTTAAGTGGGGTCCAGGCTCCTCTGTTGATGTAAGAAAGGGTAGAAAACCCTCTTGTAATACACTTTCCCACCACTTGTGGCAGTAATGGCAATGTCCAACAAACAGAAGAAGTTTGGAGATTAAGTCATAGAGAAGTTTGTTAAGCGCAAAAATTATGACTTAAGTGTTTAACAGTTTAGTTAAGAAACATATACTGAAAAATATTAATTATTACATTGTGTTAAAATATTCATTTTTATTTCATTATTATTGTTTTTTATTCAATTAATCTATTTATATTTTTTAAAATGTACTTTAGCTCTGTAAATATTGACTATGATTAAAATGAAGACTAAGATTACTAATTCAGTGGAAATACTTGAGTGGGCCCGATGTAAAAAAAGGTTAGAAAACCCTGTTGTAATACACTTTCCCACCACTTGTGGCAGTAATGACAATAGCCAACAAACAGAAGAAGTCTGGAGCTAAAGTCATAGGGAAGTTTCTTAAGCGCAAAAATTATGACTGAAGTGTTTAACAGTTTAATTAAGAAAAATATATAGAAAAATGTTCATTTTTATTTCATTATTTTCATATTTATTTATGGAATCTATTTATATTTTTTAAATGTATTTTATCACTGTAAATATTGAATAAGATTAAAATGAAGAGTAAGATTACTAATTCAGTGGAAATACTTAAGTGGAGTCCAAGCTCCTCTGTAGTGGAAAATTTGGGCCCCGATGTAAAAAATGTTAGAAAACCCTGTTGTAATACACTTTCCCACCACTTGTGGCAGTAATGACAATATCCAACAAACAGAAGAAGTCCGGAGCTAAAGTCATAGAGAAGTTTCTTAAGCGCAAAAATTATGACTAAAGTGTTTAACAGTTTAATTTAAAAAAATATATAGAAAAATATTCATTTTTATTTCATTATTTTTATATTTATTTAAGGAATCTATTTATATTTTTGAAATGTATTTTATCACTGTAAATATTGAATAAGATTAAAATGAAGAGTAAGATTACTAATTCAGTGGAAATACTTAAGTGGGGTCCAGGCTCCTCTGTTGTGGAAAATTAGGGCCCCGATGTAAAAAAAAGTTAGAAAACCCTGTTGTAATACACTTTCCCACCACTTGTGGCAGTAATTACAATATCAAACAAACAGAAGAAGTCTGGAGCTAAAGTCATAGAGAAGATTCTTAAGCGCAAAAATTACGACTAAAGAGTTTAACAGTTTAATTAAGAAAAATATATAGACAAATACTCATTTTTTATTCATTATTTTCATATTAATTTAATTAATCTATTTATAATTTGTAAATGTATTTTATCACTGTAAATATTGAATACGATTAAAATCAAGAGGAAGATTACAAATTCAGTGGAAATACTTAAGTGGGGTCCAGGCTCCTCTGTTGTGGAAAATTAATCCCCGATGTAAAAAAAGGTTACACAACCATGTTGTAATACACTTTCCCACCACTTGTGGCAGTAATGACAGAATCAAACAAACAGAAGAAGTCTGGAAATGAAGTCAGTTTGTTAAGCGCAAAAAATATGACTTAAGTGTTTAACAGTTTAGTTAAGAAACTTATACTAAAAAATATTCATCATTAAATTTAGTTAAAATATTACTTTTTATTTAATTATTATTAATATTTTATTTTATTTATCCATTGCATCTTTATCTCGTTACATTTCACCTGTTTGGTCTTTTATTGTACGTTTTGATTGGGTCTTCTCTCTGCAGCGCGTGGACTTTGAGACCAAGAGGTCGTACTCGCTGAGAGTGGAGGCCTTCAACCTGCACGTGGACCCCCAGTACCTGGCCTGGGGCCCCTACAAGGACGTGGCCACCATCAAGGTGTGTGGGACATGGCATACTTCCTGTAACAAATGCAACTGGAACTTTCAAGTTCAAAAACTACCAGATTGCTTTCACTGTAAAAATAAACGTGGTAGTATTTTTCAATTTACAGTAAAAAAAAACGGTAAAATATTACAGGAGAAAACTGGCATCTCAGTCGCTACGATTTTACTGTAAAAATAAGTAGCACTCCTTTACCATTTACAGTAAACAACTGTTAAAAAAAACACATTGACATACGTACATTTTACAGTAAAAAAAATTGTAGCTCAGTCTTTACGATTTTTACCGTAAAAACAAAAGTGGCACTGTTTAACATTGACAGAAAATAACTGTAAAAAAAAACAAAAAACGCTAACATCAGTACATTTTACAGTTAAAAAAATGCAGCTCAGTCGTTACAATTTTACTGTAAAAATAAAATTGGTAAGATTTTTCAATATACAGTAAAAAAAACTGTTAAAAAAAAATCACTGTAAAATATTGCACGAGAAAACTGGCAGCTCAGTCGCTACAATTTTACTGTAAAAATAAGTGGCATTGCTTTACCATTTACAGTAAATAACTGTTATAAACACATTGACATACGTAAATTTTACAGTAAAAAAATGGTAGGTCAGTCTTTACTATTTTTACTGTAAGAATAAAAGTGGCACTGTTTAACATTCACAGAAAATAACTGTAAAAAAACAACAACCCACTGACATCAGTAAATTTTACAGTTAAAAAATGGCAGCTCAGTCATTACGATTTTACTGTAAAAATAAAAGTGGCAGGATTTTTCAATTTACAATAAATAACTGTAAAAAAAAAAACACTGACATACATACATTTTACAGTAAAAACACGGCAGCTCAGTCATTATGATTTTACTGTAAAAATACAATTGGTAGTTTTTTTCAATTTACAGTGAATAACTGTAAAAAATCACGGTAAAATATTACAGTAGAAAATTGGCAGCTTAGTCGCCAGAAATTGACGGTTTAAATAAAGGTGTCACTGATTTACCATTTACAGTTAAAAACTGTAAAAACAAAACCCAAAACAAAGCACTTATATATGTAAAATTTACAGTAAAAAAATGGTAGCTCCGTCGCTGCGATTTTTACCGTAAAAATAAAAGTGGCACTGATTTACCATTTACAGTAAATAACTGTAATATAATACACTGACATATGTCAATTTTACAGTAAAAACATGGCAGCTCAGTCATTATGATTTTACTGTAAAAACACAATTGGTAGTGTTTTTCAATTTACAGTAAATAACTGTAAAAAAATCCCGGTAAAATATTACAGTAGAAAATTGGCAGCTTAGTCGCCAGAAATGTATGGTTAAAATAAAGTGGCACTGTTTTACCAGTTACAGTAAATAACTGTAAAAAAAACAAAACAAAACAAAGCACTAACATATGCAAATTTTACAGTAAAAAAATGGCAGCTCCTTAGCTGCAATCTTTACTGTAAAAATACATGTGACACTGATTTACCATTTACAGTAAATAACTGTAAAATAATACACTGACATACGGAAATTTTACAGTAAAAAAATGGCAGCTCAGTCACTACGGTTTTACTGTAAAAAAATAAAGTGGCACTGTTTTACCATTTACAGTAAATAACTGTAAAAAACAAACAAAAACAAAGCACTGACATACGTAAATTTTACAGTAAAAAAATGGCAGCTCCTTCGCTGCGATTTTTACCGTAAAAATAAAAGTGACACTGATTTACCATTTACAGTAAATAACTGTAAAATAATACACTGACACATGTCAATTTTACAGTAAAAAAGTGGCAGCTCAGTCACTACGGTTTTACTGTAAAAAATAAAGTGGCACTATTTACCATTTACAGTAAATAACTGTAAAAAAACTAAACAAAACAAAGCAGCTCAGTCGCTATGTTTTTTACCGTAAAAATAAGTTTTACCATTCAAAGTAAAATAACTGTAAAAAAAACAAAAAAAACACTGACATGCGTATTTTTTACAGTAAAAAACTGTCAGCTCATTCATTTGAATTTTACTGTAAAAATAAAAGTGGTAGCGTTTTTCAATTTAAATTCAGCTTTAATTACATTTAAAATTTACAGTAATTCATTGTAAAAACAAAAATGGTAGATTTTAAGGTAAAAAAAAAAAAACAAGGCAGCTGAGTCCCCAAAATGTTAGTTCTATTTTTTTCACTGTAAAGAAAACTGCCACTAAAATTATCCTGTATGACTAAAAGTGGTAGTGTTTTTTAATGTACATTACTTCAGTGTAAAAACAACTGTAACATTTTAAGGTGTAAAAATTACTGCTCAATTGTTTAAATTTTACCGTAAAAATAAGTGGCAGCGTTTTATAATTCACAGTAATTCACTGTGAAAACCAACATTGGTAGATTTTAAAGTAAAAAAAACAAACTGGCAGCTCAGTCACGAGAATTTTACTATAGAAATAAAATTGGTAGCATTTTTTCCATTTACAGTAATTCACTGTAAAACAAAAACACTGATCACAGGTTTTACGGTAAAAAAAAAACAAAAACTGGCAGCTCAGTCACTCAAATTTTACTGTAAAAACAAAAGTGATATCGTTTTTAATGTTGGCAGATATCTGTGGAGGACGCCGACGAGCCTCCGGTCTTCGTGGCGCCCTCGTACACCTTCGAGGTGGAGGAGAACGCCCCTGGGGGGACCCAAGTGGGCCGGGTCCACGCCAAGGACACGGACGTGGCCAACAACCCAGTCAGGTAACACACACACACACACACACACACACACACACACACACCTTCTCCTGTGGAGCAGCACTAAAGTTGGTGTCCTGGTCCCAGGTACATGATCCCTCGCTACACGGACGTGGAACAGTTCTTCAGCATCAACGCGGAGGACGGCATGATCACCACCACCAGACCCCTGGACCGGGAGGCCCAGGCCTGGCACAACATCTCTGTGTCGGCCACGGAGATAGGTGAGACCCCCAGTTCCATTTGGACCTTGGACCAGCGACCTTAAAACTGCAACCTTACACCGGGGACCTTAGATCGGCGGCCTTAGACCGCCGACCTTAGACGCTGAACTTAGACTGTCGACTTTAGACGCCGAACTTAGACGCTGAACTTAGACCGTCGATCTGAGACCGTCAACCTTAGACCCGTGACCTTAAACCGCGGACCTTAGACCGCCGACCTAAGACTGTTGACCTTCGACGTCGAACTTAGACGTCAAACTTAGACGCTGAACTTAGACCGTCGACCTGAGACCGTCAACCTTAGACCACCGCCCTTAGACCGCCGACCTTAGACCGCCGACCTGAGACCCGTGACCTTATATTGCTGACCTTAGACCGCCAACCTAAGACGCCAAACTTAGACCACTGACCTTAGATTGATGACTTTAGACTGTTGACCTTAGATGCCGAACTTAGACACTGAACTTAGAACGGCGACCTTACACCGGGGACCTTAAACCGGGGACTTTAGACCGACAACCTTAGACCTGAGACCCTATACTGCCGACCTTAGACCACCGACCTTAGATGCCAAACTTAGACCGCCAACTGTAGACCACCGACCTTAGAACTGCGACCTCAAACCGGGGACCTTAGATCGGCGGCCTTAGACAGCTGAACTTAGACCGTTGACCTTAGACCGCCGACCTTAGACCGCCGACCTTAGACGCCGACTTTAGACGCCGACCTTAGACGCCGAACTTAGACGCCGAACTTAGAACGGTGACCTTACACCAGGGACCTTAAACCGGCAACCTTAGACCCAAGACCCTATACTGCCGACCTTAAACCACCGACCTTAGACGCCGAACTTAGACCGCCGACCGTAGACCACTGACCTTAGAACTGCGACCTTAAACCGGGGACTTTAGATCGGCGGCCTTAGACCGCAGACCTTAGATGCCGTACTTAGACCGTTGACCTTAGACCGCCGACCTTACATGCCAAACTTAGACACTGAACTTAGAATGGCGACCTTACACCGGGGACCTTAAACCGGCAACCTAAGACCCGAGACCCTATACTGCCGACCTTAGACCACCGACCTTAAAAGCCAAACTTAGACCGCCGACCGTAGACCACCGACCTTAGAACTGCGACCTTAAACCGGGGACCTTAGATCAGCGGCCTTAGACCGCAGACCTTAGACGCTGAACTTAGACCGTTGACCTTAGACCGCCGACCTTAGAATGTTGACCTTAGACGCCGAACTTAGACGCTGAACTTAGACGCTCGACCTTAGACCGCCGCCCTTAGACCGCCGACCTGAGACCCGTGACCTTAAACCGCTGACCTTAGACCGCCTACCTAAGACACCAAACTTAGACCACTGACCTTAGATTGAAGACCTTAGACCGCCGACCTTGGACGCTGAACTTAGACCGTTGACCTTAGACCGCCGACCTTAGAATGTTGACCTTAGACGCCGAACTTAGACGCTGAACTTAGACGCTGGACCTTAGACCGCCGCCCTTAGACCGCCGACCTGAGACCCGTGACCTTAAACCGCTGACCTTAGACCGCCTACCTAAGACACCAAACTTAGACCACTGACCTTAGATTGAAGACCTTAGACCGCCGACCTTGGACGCTGAACTTAGACCGTCAACCTTAGACCGCCGACCTTAGACTGTTGACCTTAGACCGTCGACCTTAGAATGTTGACCTTAGACGCCGAACTTAGACGCTGAACTTAGACGCTCGACCTTAGACCGCCGCCCTTAGACCGCCGACCTGAGACCCGTGACCTTAAACCGCTGACCTTAGACCGCCTACCTAAGACACCAAACTTAGACCACTGACCTTAGATTGAAGACCTTAGACCGCCGACCTTGGACGCTGAACTTAGACCGTTGACCTTAGACCGCCGACCTTAGAATGTTGACCTTAGACGCCGAACTTAGACGCTGAACTTAGACGCTCGACCTTAGACCGCCGACCTGAGACCCGTGACCTTAAACCGCTGACCTTAGACCGCCTACCTAAGACACCAAACTTAGACCACTGACCTTAGATTGAAGACCTTAGACCGCCGACCTTGGACGCTGAACTTAGACCGTTGACCTTAGACCGCCGACCTTAGAATGTTGACCTTAGACGCCGAACTTAGACGCTGAACTTAGACGCTCGACCTAAGACCGCCGCCCTTAGACCGCCGACCTGAGACCCGTGACCTTAAACCGCTGACCTTAGACCGCCTACCTAAGACACCAAACTTAGACCACTGACCTTAGATTGAAGACCTTAGACCGCCGACCTTGGACGCTGAACTTAGACCGTCAACCTTAGACCGCCGACCTTAGACTGTTGACCTTAGACCGTCGACCTTAGAATGTTGACCTTAGACGCCGAACTTAGACGCTGAACTTAGACGCTCGACCTTAGACCGCCGACCTGAGACCCGTGACCTTAAACCGCTGACCTTAGACCGCCTACCTAAGACACCAAACTTAGACCACTGACCTTAGATTGAAGACCTTAGACCGCCAACCTTAGACGCGAAACTTAGACCGCCAACCTTAGACCGCCTAACTGAGATCCATGACCTTAAACCGCTGACCTTAGACCGCCGAACTAAGACGCAAAATTTAGACCACTGACCTTAGATTGTTGACCTTAGACGCCGAACTTAGACCGTCGACCTTACATCGCCGACCTTAGACCCGTGATCTTAAACCTCTGACCTTAAACCGCCAATCTAAGACGCCAAACTTAGACCATTGACTTTGGACTGCCGACCTTAGACCACCAACCTTAGACCATTGACCCTAGACCGCTGACCTTAGACTCTGAACTTAGACGCTGAACTTAGGATGCCGACCTTAGACGGGGGCCGTACCAACCTTTCCACCAGGGGCCACATCTTGAATAGTCCCAGGCCATTTTGGTGTTTTATTTAGTGTCAGAACACGACTGTGCGTTTACAAAGTGTCTTATCTAGTGTTGGGTAAATGACGCTTTAATGAGCGTGTGGCACACTCACTAGCTGTACTGACACTGCACTGATACTGTTTGTGTTTTGTCATGCTGTATTTTTACAGAGGATTACTATAAATAGAAAAACAGTATAAATTGTATTGTTTCAGCAAAATTCTGGTGACTGAGCAGCCAGTTGTTTTTACAGTAAGTTACTGTAAATTGAAATTTGCTACCACAAATATATTTACCGTAAATCTTTGGCGACTGAGCCGCCAGTTTTTATGTCGGAGCGTTTATTTTATTAGTTTTTTTTGGAGTCAATTTCTTTGTTGGCTTTGAAAATTTGCAAAAATACCCAGAGGTAGTTTGACTGGGTGGGCTCTCAGTGCTGCTGGAGTGATCGCCAAGTGGCAAAGTGCAAAGGGCAACATGGCGCCGTTGATTTTTCAGTGAAAAAAATATACATATACAAAAAATGATTTAAAAAATATTAAATGTTTGAAAATAAAACAAATTAGTATAAAGTTTTACAAAAAATAAAATAAAAATGTAAACAATTTAAAAAACATAAAAAATAAATAATCATAATAATAAAAGAAAATTGTTAAAATCCGTCCATTTTTGGATGGATTTAAAAAAAAAAATTTAAATTAAAAAAAATAAATTAAATTTGTAAAAATAAAACAAATTAGTATAATGTTTTATAAAAAATAAACAAAAATAAAACACATTTTAAACAATTTAAAGAACATTTAGAAAATATGAATGATAATAATAAAATAAAATTGTTAAAATCCATCCATTTTTGGATGGATTTTAAAAAAAAATTTAAATTAAAAAAAATAAATTAAATTTGTAAAAATAAAACAAATTAGTATAATGTTTTATAAAAAATAAACAAAAATATAACACATTTTAAACGATTTAAAGAACATTTAAAAAAAAAAAAATAATAATAATAAAATAAAATTGTTAAAATCCATCCATTTTTGGATGGATTTAAAAAAAAATTTAAAAAAATGGATGGATGGATTTTAATAATTTTCTTTTATTATTATTATTATTTTTAAAAAAAAGTAAAATATAAAATAAATTATATATATATATATATATATATATATATATATATATATATATATATATATATATATATATATATATATATATATATATTTTTTTTTTTTTTTTTATTAAATAATTTAAATTAAAAAAAGGGACTTTCAGTGAGAGGCGGGATTCAGTCAGTGGCAAAAAGTACCGGATTCGGTACCCATTCCTGTTATTTTCACAGTAAAATTCTGGTGATTAAGCTGCCTGTTTTTGTACCGTAAAATGTATTATTCATTTTATATCATTTATTTTACTATTTATTTCATTTGTACAGCGTGGGAACCTTCAAAGCAAACTCTCTTCCACAACTGAAGTGCAACCACATGGACGCGCGCGTAGCTTGAAATAAAATACGCCGCTCGCCACAAACGCTAACGGTGCGGAAAAAGGAACGAAAGCTGACTCGGCGGGGTCCCCCTCACGGGTCCCCCACGACACCACCGCCCCCGCCCTGGCCCCTCCCGCCCTCCGGTTGCAAGCGAGCCACGAGGGCCCCACCCCGGCTTTCCCCCGCCAAGCGCCGTGCGGTTTCCATCCCGCGGGCGCGCTTGACGCCAGACGGCCAGATGGAAACAGGCTCCCAGCCCGCAGAGTCGGGAGCGAGGCAGGCAACGCTAACCACTAACGGGCCCCGGGGAAGCTAAGTAGAGGCCTCGTAATGACGGGGTGGGGAAACCAAAAAAAAAAAAAAGAGCTGTAGTTTCCGTTCCTAAATAAACTAAAATGTGCTTTTTTTCGAACTGAAATGCTAACGTTAGCATGTCGACACTTGCAACGCAACACGTACCAACACGATGTGACTGTGAGGCGTACGTATGTAAATTTAGCTCGAAAAACTAGCGTGCTAATAACAACATGCTAACAGTTAGCAAGTGTTGCGTGCCAAGGATAATGAATGTAATGTGTACGCCTGTGAAAATGGCAAAAAAAAAAGTTAGCGTGCTAAAAGTTAGCATATGGCAAGTATGAAGTTATATGACTTTGGGGTAAACGGTGGCAAAATTAGTCAAATAAAGTTAGCATGCTAACATTTGCGTGCTGGCATGGTAATGATAGCATGTTAACAAATAGCATGTGTCATGTACCAGTGAGTCCAGAATAAACTGTTGCGAAATTTGCAAAAAAATAAGTTAACATGCTAACAGTTAGCATGTGTCAAGTACCAAGTTTAATGACTGTAAGGTGTACGCCTGTGAAAATGGCTAAACAAGTTAGCGTGCTAACAGTTAGCATATGGCAAGTATGAAGTTATAGGACTTTGGGGTAAACGGTGGCAAAATTAGCTAAAAAAGTTAGCATGTTAACATTTGTTAGCTGGCATGCTAATGTTAGCATGTTAACAAATATCATGTGTCTTGTACCAGTGAGTCTAGAATAAACTGTTGCAAAATTAGCAAAAAAAAGTTAACATGCTAACACTTAGCATGTGTCATGTACCAAGTTTAATGACTGTAAGGTGTACGCCTGTGAAATGGCAAAATAAAAGTTAGCGTGCTAAAAGTTAGCATATGTCAAGTATGAAGTTATATGACTATGTGGTAAACAGTGGCAAAATTAGTTAATAAAGTTAGCATGCTAACATTTGCGTGCTGGCATGCTAACATTAGCATGTTAACAAATAGCATGTGTCATGTGTCAGTGAGTCCAGAATAAACAGTTGCGAAATTTGCAAAAGAAAAGTTCACATGCTAACAGTTAGCATATGGCAAGTATGAAGTTATATGACTTTGGGGTAAACGGCGGCAAAATTAGCAAAAAAAAGTTAGCATGCTAACATTTGCGTCCTGGCATGCTAATGTTAGCATGTTAACAAATAGCATGTGTCATGTACCAGTGAGTCCAGAATAAACAGTTGCAAAATTTGCAAAAAAAAAGTTCACATGCTAACAGTTAGCATGTGTCAAGTACCAAGTTTAATGACTGTAAGGTGTACGCCTGTGAAAATGGCTAAACAAGTTAGCGTGCTAACAGTTAATATATGGCAAGTATGAAGTTATATGACCTTGGGGTAAACGGTGGAAAAATTAGCTAAAAAAGTTAGCATGCTAACATTGGCGTGCTGGCATGCTAACGTTAGCATGTTAACAGATAGAATGTGTCAGGTACCAAAATGTTTGACTCTAACATAGGATGAGTTAGCATAAATCTAAAATGGGGCGAAGTATAAAAAACGTGATTTCTAGAATAACACAATTAGTTAAAATGCAGGTATATAATGTTAGTATGCTAAGTTAGCATACTTCTAAGATGGCGGCAAGTATCAAAAACATTTTTTTTTTAGGTTTAACTTTTTAAACAAACACAATTAGCTAAAATGCTAGCATAAAACTTTAGCATACAAACGTTAGCATGTTAACAAAGGAGTGCCAATAATCCAAAATCCAAGCATTGTGAATGTAAACATACACAATTAGTTAAAATGCTAACATTAAAAAATGGCAGCATGCTAACATAAGATGAGTTAGCATACATCTACGATGGGGAAAAATATCAAAAAACATGATTTTTTTGAATAACAAAATCAGTTAAAACGCAGGCATATAATGTTAGTATGCTAACTTAGCATACATTCAGCATTAGATAAAATGCTAGCATAAAATTTTAGCATGCTAACGTTAGCATGCTAACATAGAATGAGTTAGCATACATCTACGATGGGGAAAAATATCAAAAAACATGATTTTTTTGAATAACAAAATCAGTTAAAACGCAGGCATATAATGTTAGTATGCTAAGTTAGCATACTTTCAAAATTAGATAAAATGCTAGCATAAAATGTTAGCATGCTAACGTTAGCATGCTAACATAGAATGAGTTAGCATACATCTAAGATGGGGCAAACTATCAAAAAACATGATTTTTAGAATAACAAAATTAGTTAAAACGCAGGCATAAAATGTTAGTATGCTAAGTTAGCATACTTTCAAAATTAGATAAAATGCTAGCATAAAATGTTAGCATGCTAACGTTAGCATGCTAACATAGAATGAGTTAGCATACATCTAAGATGGGGCAAACTATCAAAAAACATGATTTTTAGAATAACAAAAGTAGTTAAAACGCAGGCATATAATGTTAGTATGCTAAGTTAGCATACTTTCAAAATTAGATAAAATGCTAGCATAAAATGTTAGCATGCTAACATAGAATGAGTTAGCATACTTCTTAGATGGAGCAAAATATGAAAAAACATGATTTTTAGAAGAACAAAATTAGTTAAAATGCAGGCATACTATGTTTTTTTAGGTTTAACTTTTCAAACAAACACAATTAGCTAGAATGATAGCATAAAACTTTAGCATACAAACGTTAGCATGTTAACAAAGGAGTGCCAATAATCCAAAATCCAAGCATTGTGAATATAAACATACACAATTAGTTAAAATGCTAGCATTAAAGAATGTCAGCATGCTAACATAAGATGAGTTAGCATACATCTAAGATGGGGCAAAATATCAAAAAACATGATTTTTAGAATAACAAAATCAGTTAAAACGCAGGCATATAATGTTAGTATGCTAACTTAGCATACATTCAGCATTAGATAAAATGCTAGCATACAATTTTAGCATGCTAACGTTAGCATGCTAACATAGAATGAGTTAGCATTCATCTAAGATGGGGCAAAATATCAAAAAACATGATTTTTAGAATAACAAAATCAGTTAAAACGCAGGCATATAATGTTAGTATGCTAAGTTAACATACTTTCAAAATTAGATAAAATGCTAGCATAAAATGTTAGCATGCTAACATAGAATGAGTTAGCATACTTCTTAGATGGAGCAAAATATGAAAAAACATGATTTTTAGAAGAACAAAATTAGTTAAAATGCAGGCATACTATGTTTTTTTAGGTTTAACTTTTTAAACAAACACAATTAGCTAGAATGATAGCATAAAACTTTAGCATACAAACGTTAGCATGTTAACAAAGGAGTGCCAATAATCCAAAATCCAAGCATTGTGAATGTAAACATACACAATTAGTTAAAATGCTAGCATTAAAGAATGTCAGCATGCTAACATAAGATGAGTTAGCATACATCTAAGATGGGGCAAAATATCAAAAAACATGATTTTTAGAATAACAAAATCAGTTAAAACGCAGGCATATAATGTTAGTATGCTTATTTAGCATACATTCAACATTAGATAAAATGCTAGCATACAATTTTAGCATGCTAACGTTAGCATGCTAACTTAGAATGAGTTAGCATACATCTAAGATGGGGCAAAATATCAAAAAACATGATTTTTAGAATAACAAAATCTGTTAAAACGCAGGCATGTAATGTTAGTATGCTAAGTTAGCATACTTTCAAAATTAGATAAAATTCTAGCATGCTAACGTTAGCATGCTAACATAGAATGAGTTAGCATGCATCTAAGATGGGGCAAAATATAAAAAAACATGATTTTTAGAATAACAAAATCAGTTAAAACGCAGGCATATAATGTTAGTATGCTAAGTTAGCATACATTCAACATTAGATAAAATGCTAGCATAACATTTTAGCATGCTAACGTTAGCATGCTAACATAAAATGAGTTAACATACTTCTTCGATGGGGCAAAGTTTCAAAAAACATGTTTTTTAGAAGAACAACATTAGTTAAAATGCAGGCATACTATGTTAGCATGCTAACTTAGCATACTTCTAAGATGACGTCAAGTATCCCAATTTTTTTTTTTAGGTTCAAACAAAAAAAATGAGCTAAAATACAAGCATAAAACTTTAGCATACACACGTTAGCATGTCAACATAGGAGTGATTGACAGCAAGTGTTGCTGGGAAACTGTCTTAAAAATGTTCACTCGATGGATTCTCTCACATGACTAGTGATCAATGACCTTGCATGTGTGTGTGTGTGTGTGTGTGTGTGTGTGTGTGTGTGTGTGTGTGTGTGTGTGTGTGTGTGTGTGTGTGTGTGTGTGTGTGTGTGTGTGTGTGTGCAGGAGGACACCACCAGGACACAAAAGTGCGCGTCAACATTGTGGTGAAAGACAAAAACGACAACGCCCCAGAGTTCGCAACCAACAATGAAGTCCTCATGTGTGAAAATGTGGCGCCGGGAAAGGTAAGTGTGTGTGTATATAAGTGTGTGTGTGTGTGTGTGCTTACTTTGTGTGTTTGGCATTCTGAAGTGAGGTTGCAACTCTCTACTCCCATCTAGTGCTAGATATATTTTTTTCATCATTCTAGCTATAGTGGAAAGGGGGGCCCTCACAACTTACTGACTAAACGTGGGTCCACACAAAGTAAGCAAGACATGTGTGTGTGTGTGTGTGTGTGTGTGTGTGTGTGTGTGTGTGTGTGTTCTTGTATTTCTACCCGTCTTGAGACATCAACAAGGAAAAGTAGCTTCCATATGAGGAGGTGTGAACAAGTTAGGACATAAGTCATGGTCCCAATACGGAAAAAACATTGCATCTAATAGAGAATGTCTCATGAGCACCCCTGGTGGTGAAATCTTTTAAAATGAGGGTGGTCCCAAAAAGGAGGGATTTTTCAAAATTGACTGTGTGTCGCTTTTAGAATTGCTCCCCTCTGGTCAACATATGAAATAACAAGTGTGTGTAAGAAATTGAAATGCGGCCCTTTTGGGCAAAATTAATGAAAAAAAAATGAATTAAATATGTAAATAGAGACATGCTGTAATAACTTGAAGTAAATAATGAAGATTAAAAATATATATATATATTAAAAAAAATTAAAATTAAAATTAAAATGAACTAAAAGCAGTCTTTTTCTCACAATATATCGACTTTTTTCTTATGAAATTGGGAACAATTTCTCAAATTATTTCTGTTTATGTAATATTGCAATACTTTCTCGTAAGATTATTACTTTTTCTTGTAAAATTATTACTTTTTGATGTAGGATTATTACTTTTTAATGCAAAAATGCTGACACTTGTCACATAACATGTTATCACAATATTGCCCATTTTTGTTGTTGTTCTTGTAAAATGGTGATACATTTTTTGAGTAAAATTGTGACTTTTTTTCATAATTTTGCCAAATAAAATTCTGATTATTATTATAATATTGCCGAAATGTTAAAGTTTTCTTATACAATTGGGACTTTTAGCGGGTAAAATTACGACTCTTTTCATGAAATTGCCAAAATTTGGAGCTTTTCCTCTAAAATTGCGACGGTTATCGAGTAAAATTCCAACGTTTATCATAATATTGCACAAATGTTCAGTTTTTCTTGTAAAATTTTGACTTGCGTTGATTAAATTACGACTTTTATTATAATACTGCGAAAATTCTACGTTTTTCTTGCGAAATGGTGACCTTTTTCACAACACACATTTTTCACAACAAGCTTTTTTATATTTGCATAGTATGTATATATTATTAATGTTGTCAATACACTTCTTTATATATCTAGGAAGGGTAGTCATAAAGAGGTAGGCATTTTTCGGAGGTCTCAAGAATGTAAGAAATACAAGAGTGTGTGTGTGTGTGTATGTGTGTGTTCTTGTATTTCTACCCGTCTTGAGACATCAACAAGGAAAAGTAGCTTCCATATGAGGAGGTGTGAACAAGTTAGGACATAAGTCATGGTCCCAATACGGAAAAAAACATTGCATCTAATAGAGAATGTCTCATGAGCACCCCTGGTGGTGAAATCTTTTAAAATGAGGGTGGTCCCAAAAAGGAGGGATTTTTCAAAATTGACAGTGTGTCGCTTTTAGAATTGCTCCCCTCTGGTCAACATATGAAATAACAAGTGTGTGTAAGAAATTGAAATGCGGCCCTTTTGGGCAAAATTAATGAAAAAAAAATTAATTAAATATGTAAATAGAGACATGCTGTAATAACTTGAAGTAAATAATGAAGATTAAAAAATATATATATATATTAAAAAAAATTAAAATTAAAATTAAAATGAACTAAAAGCAGTTTTTTGTTTTTTTTCTTATGAAATTGGGAACAATTTCTCATATTATTTCTGTTTATGTAATATTGCAATACTTTCTCGTAAAATTATTACTTTTTCTTGTAAAATTATTACTTTTTGATGTAGAATTATTACTTTTGAATGCAAAATGCTGACACTTGTCACATAACATGTTATCACAATATTGCCCATTTTTGTTGTTGTTCTTGTCAAATGGTGATACATTTTTGGAGTAAAATTGTGACTTTTTTTCATCATTTTGCCAAATAATTCTGATTATTATTATAATATTGCCGAAATGTGCACGTCCTTGCAGGTGATCGAGACCATCAGCGCGGTGGACAAGGACGAGATGGCGCACAGACAACACTTCACCTTCAGGCTGGCTCCAGAGGTCGCCCACAACCACAACTTCTCCTTGAAGGACAACAGAGGTGGGCGGAGTCGGCGTAGTTCCAAGATGGCGCCACGATTTTTAGATTCAAACGAACACCGTTAGCTAAAATGCGTTAGCAAACAAACTTTAGCATGCTATCGTAGAAGTTAACATTCTCCCCAAAGTTTACACCTACAATCCCTTGATTGTAGGTGTAAACTTTCAACATTAGATAAAATGCTAGCATAAAATTTTAGCATGCTAACGTTAGCATGCTAACATAGCATGTGTTAGCATACTTCTTAGATGGGGCCAAGTATAAAAAAATTATAGTATTTAAGTTTAAAGGAACACAATGACATAACAGGCTAGCATAAAACAATAGCATGTTAAAGTTAGCATGCTAACGTACAAAATGTTAATATACTTCAAAGATGGTGAGGGTTTTTTTTTTTTAAGTTCAAACATACAAAATCGGCTAAAATAATAACATAAAATTTAATGTTAGCATGGGAACATAAAATGAGTTGGCATAGTTCTAAGATAGCACCAAGTATCAAAAAACATATTTTTGGGGTTTAAAGTAACAAAATTAGCTAAAATGCGAGCACAAAAATTTTGCACGCTAACGCTAATATACAAATGTTAGCATGATAACTTAGAAGAAGTTAACATTCTCCTATAGTAGTAGGCGCGTATCAAAATCCAGGGATTGTAGGTGTGAACATACAAAATTAACTAAAATGCGAGCATAAAACTTTAGCATGCTAATGTTAATATATGAACGTTAGCATGCTAACATAGGAGAGTGAACATATTCCTATAGTGGTGGCACGTATCAAAATCCACGGGTTGTAGGTGTAAACAAACAAAATTAACTAAAATGCTAACAAAATTTTTTTAGCACGCTAACGTTAATATACGAACATTAGCATGCTAACATAGGAGAAGTGAACATACTCCTATAGTGGTGACACGTATCAAAATCCAAGGATTATAGAAGTAAACATACGAAATTAACTAAAATGCTAGCACAAAACTTTAGCATGCTCCTGTTAATAAACAAATGTTAGCATGCTAACTTAGACTTAGACAAACTGTATTGATCCACAAGGAAAATTGTTCAAAAACGTAGGAGAAGTGAACATACTCCTATAGCGGTGGCACATATCGAAATCCAGGGATTGTAGGTGTAAACATACAAAATTAACTAAAATGCTAACACAAAAATTTAGCATGCTAACATTAATATATGAACGTTAGCATGCTAACATAGGAGAAGTGAACATACTCCTATAGTGGTGATACATATCAAAATCCAAGGATTATAGAAGTAAACATACCACATTAACTAAAATGCTAACACAAAACTTTAGCATGCTAACGTTAATATACCAACGTTAGCATGCAAACATAGGAGAAGTGAACATACTCCTATAATGGTGACACATATCAAAATCCAGGGGTTGTAGATGTAAACATGCAAAATTAACTAAAATGCTAACACAAAAATTTAGCATGTTAATGTTAATATACGAATGTTAGCATGATAACATAGGAAAAGTTAACATACTCCTATAATGGTGGCACATATGAAAATCCAGGGGTTGTAGATGTAAACATGCAAAATTAACTAAAATAATAGCATAACATGTTAGCATACTAATGTTCATATGTTAACATAAAATGATTTAGCATGCCTCTTATCAAAACCTATTATTTTTAGGTTAAAGGTACAAAATTAGCTAAAATGCTAGCATAAAACATTACCATGCTAAAGTTAGCATGCTAACATAGAAAAAGTTAGTTTACTTCAA
>NC_084739.1:72413211-72415711 GCF_033978785.1 Entelurus aequoreus
AATAAATAACTAAACAACTCCAGGTGGCGAGTAACGGACGGACAATGTCCAGACCGCCGGTGAGCTTTCCTGCGGACACAAGACCGGGGACTGAGGCCGGAGGACTTTCTTCGCCCTTCACTCACACAAGCAGACGTCCAAAAGAACTTGGTTTTCAAGTCGGAAAAGAAAAGTCCCATTATCCACTTTCATTGGTGACGATCAATCACGACCAGTAAAAAAAAACAACCCTGTGAGCTCGATAAAGAAAAACCGCCTTAAACTCAACATACACTCGCACCGCGGTGCGTTCTCCTTTGGTTCGAACGCGTCCCTCAAAGACCTTCCGCTCCGAGGGAACCGGGGTGCTCGTTTTCCCTCCGCAACATCTGTTGCATCAACACGTGTTGCTAACGTGCAGCCGGGTCGCCATCATGGAGTCCGAACGCTGCCAAAACTCCACAAACACACTAAAATGTTTTTTTTTTTCTCACGCCCAACGATGCGCAAGTCCGAAAAAAAAAGTTTTCTCAATTAAATAAAAAACAAAAAAACAAATATCCTGCAAGTAATGTAGCAATTTGCAAGGATAAAGACCATTTTCTCCATTAAAAAAATTATTTACATGTAAAAAACTATTTTTTGCAGGTAAAAAAACAATTTGCAAGTGTAAAAACATTATTCTGCAACTAACAAAATTATTCACAAGTATAAAAATGATTTTCTTTAGTTAAAAAAAGATTTGCAAATAGAAAAAACACTTTTCTTTAATAAAAAAAAAAAATTGCAAATAGAAAAACTATTTCCGTCATTAAAAATGAGTATAAAAAGTAGAGTATATATACTTTTTATAAAAAGTATATAAACATTTTTCTTTATTTGAAAAAAGATTAGCAAGTAAAAAAACAACAAAAATGTTCTTCATGAGTAATATTTGCAAGTAACGAAATAATTCACAAATTTAAAAACTTTTTTTTTTTTAAATTTTTTTTAAAGTTTTTGTATTAAAACAACTTTTTTTTAATTAAAACAACGGTTAGCAAGCATAAAAACAATTGTATTTATTTAAAAAAAACATTTGCAAGTTTAATAAAAAATTCTGCAAATACAAAAACTCACTCATGATGAATGAATGATAGGTGGTGGTCGGAGGGGCCGTAGGCGCAAATTGGCAGCCACGCTTCCGTCAGTCTACCCCAGGGCAGCTGTGGCTACGAAAGTAGCTTACCACCACCAGGTGTGAATGAATGATGGGTTTTTAACATGTCAAGCGACTTTGGGTACTTAGAAAAGCGCTATATAAATCCCAGGTATTATTATTAAAAAGATTTGCAAGTAAAAAAAATGTAATTAAAAAAGATTCGCAAGTGTCAAAACATTATTCTGCAACTAACAAAATTATTCACAAGTATAAAAATGATTTTTTAGTTAAATAAACGATTCGCAAATAGAAAAAACAATTTTCTTTCATTAAAAAAAAATTTGCAAATATAAAAACTATTTTCGTCATTAAAAAATAGTATAAAAAGTAGAATACATAACACGTTTTTATACTTTTAACAAAGTATAAAAATATTTTTCTTTATTTGAAAAAACAATTCGCAAGTAAAAAAAAAAAGAAAAATAGTTCTTCATTAAAAAAGTTACAAAATGATTCACAATTATTAAAACATTTTTCTAATTAAAAAAAACGGTTAGCAAGCATAAAAACTATTTTCTTCATAAATAAATAAAAGTATTTGTATGTATAAAAAACTATTCCGCAAGTAAAAAAATGCTTTCATTAAAAAACGATTCGCAACTCCAAACCTTTTTTTTCAATCCAAAAAACTATTTGCAAGTAAATAAACAGTTTTCTTCCATTAAAAAAAACGATTCACGAGTAAAAAAAAAAATTTCCTGCTAGTAAAAAAAAGTAATAAGTATCAAGACATTATTCTGCAAGTAAAAAAAAATATTTGAAGTATAAAAACAATTTCCTCTAATTAAAAAAATTATTCGCAAATATAAAAACTATTTTCTTCCTTACAAAAGACGATTCATGAGTAAAAATCATTTTTGCAAGTAAAAAAATGATTCACAAGTATAAAAAACATTTTTTTTTAAATAAAAACATTTTTTTTTGTATTAAAAAAAAAGTTTTTGTATTTAAAAAAACGATTTTTTTGAATGAAAAAAAACGGTTAGCAAGCATAAAAACAATTTTCTTTATTAAAAAAAATTCTTACCTGCACATGGTGCCGTTCGCCAAAAATAAAGAAGAAGCAGGGTGGGAGTAAAATGGCGGACAGAAGAGACGGGAAACTTACAGGTCACCTTACAGGTTGAGCTTGTTCGCGAACTTCGGGTGCTGGGTGGAATATTACTGCTAAACTTAAGAAAATAGTTTTTATATTTGCAAATCTTTTTTTTAACTAATGAAAGATGTTGGGTTTTTTCACTTGCGAATTGTCGGGCGTGAGTAGAAACATTTTTGTGTGTTTGTGGAGTTTGGGCAGTCATTTCACTCCACCTTTCATCT
>NC_084739.1:72423211-72425711 GCF_033978785.1 Entelurus aequoreus
TACACACAAGTAAACACTCTGCAGGACTGCTTGTATCGCACATGATATCACATACAAGTAGACATGCCGCAGGACTGCTTGCATCACACATGATATCACATACAAGTAGACATGCCGCAGGACTGCTTGTATCACACATGATATCACACACAAGTAAACACACCGCAGGACTGCTTGTATCGCACATGATATCACATACAAGTAGACATGCCGCAGGACTGCTTGCATCACACATGATATCACATACAAGTAGACATGCCGCAGGACTGCTTGTATCACACATGATATCACACACAAGTAAACACACCGCAGGACTGCTTGTATTGCACATGATATCAGAAACAATAAACACTCTGCAGGACTGCATGTATCGCACATGATATGACACACAAGTAAACACTCTGCAGGACTGCTTGTATCACACATAATTTCACACACAAGTAAACACACCGCAGGACTGCTTGTATTGCACATGATATCAGAAACAATAAACACTCTGCAGGACTGCATGTATCGCACATGATATGACACACAAGTAAACACTCTGCAGGACTGCTTGTATCGCACATAATTTCACACACAAGTAAACACGCCGCAGGACTGCGCCTACCGCACATGATATTACACAAAAGTAAACACGCCGCGAGACTACTTGTATCACATATGATATCACACACAAGTAAACACACTGCAGGACGTCTTGAATCGCAAATGATATCACACACAAGTAAACAACCCGTGGGACTGCTTGTATTACACATGATATCAGACACAATAAACACTCTGCAGGACTGCTTGTATCGCACATGATATCACACATAAGTAAACACACTGCATGACTGCTTGTATTGCAGATAATATGACACAAGTAAACACTCTGCATGACTGCTTGTATCGCACATAATTTCACACACAAGTAAACACGCCGCAGGACTGCTCCTATCGCACATGATATCACACAAAAGTAAACACGCCGCGGGACAACTTGTATCACACACAAGTAATCACACGGCAGGACTGCTTGCATCGCACATGATATCACACACAAGTAAACACCTCGCGGGACTGCTTGCATTGCACATGATATCAGACACAATAAACACTCTGCAGGAATGCTTTTATCGCACATGATATCACACATAAGTAAACACACTGCAGGACTGCTTGTATCGCACATCATTTCACACAAGCAAACACGCCGCAGGACTGCTCATATCCCACACAAGTAAACACTCTGCAGGACTGCTTGTATTGCACATGATATCACACACAAGTTAAAACGCTTCAGGACTGCTGGTATCGCACATGATGTCACACACAAGTTAACATGCTACATGACTGCTTGTATCGCACATGACATCACACACACACGTTAACATGCTTCAGGACTGCTTGTATCGCACACGATATCCTGTGCTAAACTAAACTAAGCTAATATCACGCACAAGTAAACACTCTGCAGGACTGCTTGTATCGCACATGATATCACACACAAGTAAACACTCTGCATGACTGCTTGTATCGCACATGATATCACACACAAGTAGACATGCCGCAGGACTGCTTGCATCACACATGATATCACACACACAAGTAAACACGTCGCACGGCTGCTTATATCGCACATGATATCACACACAAGTAAACACACTGCAGGACTGCTTGCATCGCACATGATATCACACACAAGTAAACAACCCACGGGACTGCTTGTATCGCACATGATATCACACACAAGTAAAGATGTTTCAGGACTGCTGGTATTGCACATGATATCTCACACAAGTAAACACTCTGCAGGACTGCTTGTATTGCACATAATTTTACATACAAGTAAACACGCCGCAGGACTGCTCCTATCGCACATGATATCACTCAAAAGTAAACACTCCGTGGGACTGCTTGTATCGCACATGATATCACACACAAGTAAACACACTGCAGGACTGCTTGCATTGCACATGATATCACACACAAGTAAACACCCCGCGGGACTGCTTGTATCGCACATGATATCACACATAAGTAAACACACTGCGGGACTGCTTGTATCGCACATAATTTCACACACAAGTAAACACACCGCAGGACTGCTTGCATTGCACATGATATCACACACAAGTAAACACCCCGCGGGACTGCTTGTATCGCACATGATATCACACATAAGTAAACACACTGCGGGACTGCTTGTATCGCACATAATTTCACACACAAGTAAACATACCGCAGGACTGCTTGTATCGCACATGATATCCCACACAAGTAAACACTCTGCAGGACTGCTTGTATTGCACATGGTATCACACACAAGTTAAAACGCTTCAGGACTGCTGGTATCGCACATGATGTCACACACACGTTAACACGCTTCAGAACTGCTTTTATCGCACATGATATCACACACAAGTAAACACACCACAGGACTGCTTGTATTGCACATGATGTCACACACAAGTTAACATGCTTCAGGACTGCTTGTATCGCACATGATATCCTG
>NC_084739.1:72430711-72448211 GCF_033978785.1 Entelurus aequoreus
GTCAAGTGTCAAAAGCCATACTGTATATTTTTAGAGTCAAACAAAGAAAATTAGCAAAAATGCTAGCATAAAATGTTAGCATAGTAATGTTAGCATGTTAACGTAGGATCATTTAACATACTTTTAAGACAGTGTCAAGTGTCAAAAACCATATATTTTTAGATTTTAAACAAAGAAAATTAGCGAAAAGGCTAGCATACAATTTTAGCATAGTAATGTTAGCATGCTGACGTAGAATCATTTAACATACTTTTAAGACGGTGTCAAGTGTCAAAAGCCATATATTTTTAGATTTAAACACAATTTAAACACAGAAAATTAGCGAAAATGCTAGCATAAAATGTTAGCATAGTAATGTTAGCATGCTAACGTGGGATAATTTAACACACTTTTAAGACGGTGTCAAGTGTCAAAAGCCATATATTTTTAGATTTAAACAAAGAAAATTAGCGAAAATGCTAGCATAAAATGTTAACATAGTAATTTTAGCATGCTAACGTAGGATAATTTAACATACTTTTAAGATGGTGTCAAGTGTCAAAAGCCATATATTTTTAGATTTAAACAAAGAAAATTAGCGAAAATACTAGCATAAAATGTTAGCATAGTAATATTAGCATGCTAACGTAGGATAATTTAACATACTTTTAAGATGGTGTCAAGTGTCAAAAGCCATATATTTTTAGATTCAAACAAAGAAAATTAGCGAAAATACTAGCATAAAATGTTAGCATAGTAATATTAGCATGCTAACGTAGGATGATTTAACACACTTAAGACGGTGTCAATGGTCAAAAGCCATATATTTTTAGATTTAAACACAGAAAATTAGCAAAAATGCTAGCATAAAATGTTAGCATAGTAATGTTAGCATGCTAACGTAGGATAATTTAACACACTTTTAAGATGGTGTCAAGTGTCAAAAGCCATATATTTTTAGATTTAAACACAGAAAATTAGCGAAAATGCTAGCATAAAATGTTAGCATAGTAATGTTAGCATGCTAACGTGGGATAATTTAACACACTTTTAAGACAGTGTCAAGTGTCAAAAGCCATATATTTTTAGATTCAAACAAAGAAAATTAGCGAAAATGCTAGCATAAAATGTTAACATAGTAATTTTAGCATGCTAACGTAGGATAATTTAACATACTTTTAAGACGGTGTCAAGTGTCAAAAGCCATACTGTATATTTTTAGAGTCAAACAAAGAAAATTAGCGAAAATGCTAGCATAAAATGTTAGCATAGTAATGTTAGCATGCTAACGTAGGATCATTTAACATACTTTTAAGATGGTGTCAAGTGTCAAAAGCCATATATTTTTAGATTTAAACAAAGAAAATTAGCGAAAATACTAGCATAAAATGTTAGCATAGTAATGTTAGCATGCTAACATAGGATCATTTAACATACTTTTAAGACGGTGTCAAGTGTCAAAAGCCATATATTTTTAGATTTAAACAAAGAAAATTAGCGAAAATACTAGCATAAAATGTTAGCATAGTAATGTTAGCATGCTAACATGGGAACAGTTAGCATACTTACAAGTATCGCCAGTATCAAAATCAATGATTTTTAGGTTCATATTGCTATGATTACTTAAAATACTAACAAAAAACATTAGCATGATAACGTTGGAAAAATGTGCATACTTTTGAAATGGCGTCAAGCATCAAAATTAATGATTTTTAGGTGAAAAAAATTGTATCGGACAAGATGGTAGCATAAAACCTTAGCATGCTAATGTTGGCGTGCTAACATAAACAAAGTTAGCAAACTTCTAAGACAGTGCCTTTTTTTAAAAAAGGCATGATTTTTATGTGCAAACTAATACGATTAGCTAAAATGCCAGCCTTAAATGTTAGCAGGTTAATTTTAGCATGCGGACATAGGATACTTTAACATGTTTTTAAGATGGTGTGAAGTATCAAAAGCCATGATTTTAGGTTTAAACAAAGAACATTTGCTAAAATGCCAGCATAAAATATTAGCATACTAATGTTAGCATTATAATGTTAGCATGTTAACATAGGAACAGTTAGCATACCTCTAAGATGGCACCAAGTATAAAAAAACATGATTTTTCAGGTTCTAATTATAATTAGCTAAAATATTAGCATAAAAAATTTGCATAATAACATTAGAAAATGTTTGCATACTTTAAAAATGCCGGAAAGTATCAAAATCAATTATTTATATGTTTAAACAAATTGGATAAAATGCTAGTATAAAATTTTAGCATGCTAATGTTAGCATGCTAACATAAGTGAAGTCCGCACACTTCTAAGATGGGGCCAAGTGTCAAAAGCCATAATTTTTAGGTTTAAAAAAATAACATTTGTTAAAAAAAAAAAAGCTAGCATCAAATGTTAGCATTCTAATATTAGCATGTTAGCATGGGAACAGTTAGCATATACTTACAAGATGGCGGTAAGTATCAAAATCCATGATTTTTAGGTTTAAATTATTATAATTACGTAAAATACTAGCATAAAACGTTAGAATAACAACATCATAAAAGGTTTGCATGTCAAAATCAATGATTTATATGTTCAAACAAAGTAAATTGGATAAAATGCTAACATAAAACGCTAGCATGCTAATGTTAGCGAAGTGAAGTTCGCACACTTCTAAGATGGGGCCAAGTGTCACAAGCCGTATTTTTTAGGTTTAAACAAATAAAATTTGCTAAAAAAAATAAATACGTTAGCATCAAATGTTAGCATTCTAATATTAGCATTTTAGCATGGGAACAGTTAGCATATACTTACAAGACGCTAGTTGCCGCGGATACCGACTGGAAGGAGGGAGGGTGGGAGGACGGGTGTTGTTTGCCAGCGGAGGCCTGAGGGAGGATTTTATCTGCGGTTCCTGTCTGATGCCCAGAGAGCGGCGCTAATCACAGAGCGTTCACGTTCGCTTGTTGTTTCATAAACAGGCGCCGTTGATGTTATTTTGATACTTGGCGCCGTCTCAGAAGTATGCTAACTGTTTTTGTCGAACGGCATTCGAAGTCTAGGCAAATCCTCACGTGATTGATGCTGTATTGCTTCTTTTCAATTCATTGGCCTGTTTTTTTCGTCGAAAGACAAAACATTTTCATATCCATCTGGGGCCCTGCGGAGATAGTTCTGTTTGCTTCCCGTATCGACCCCCAACGCGACCCAAGATTGTGGGACAAAGACTGTTGTGATTGATGCTGTATTACTGCCTTTGCCAATCTTGAACATTTCTGTTCACAGTTCTTCGCTTATCCTCCCACCTTCCCTCCAAAAATGTGATTAATTCATCTTTCTCCAAAACATTCTACACACAAACCCCATAATGACAATGTGAAATTTTAATTCTTTTAGAAGGTTTTGGTTGCTTAAACATGATTTGGAAACATTTCTAAAAAAAAAAACATTGTTATGATAGGGTATTTTGTGTAGAATTTTGAGGACAAAAATGGATTCCCATATTGGAATAAGGCTGTAACATAAGAACATGTGGAAAAAAGTGAAGGGCTGTGAACTGTATGTGCCACTGGCCGCTAGAACCAGGGCAGCAGCGCCAACTCGCCCTGGCACATACACACTTACACAATTCCGGGAAGTGAAAGATGTCCAGTTGGGAGAAAAAGTTTGTTGTTGAGATTTTTAACTGATTTGAACTCTTACTGTCGGTTACATTTCAAGCAGTTATTTCCTATTTTAGGACAATGGCAACGTACTTGTCATGTCAAATCCAACAATAATAAGAATCCAACAATTGGTAATTTTGGGGGGCGTCAGCGTCGGATGCTGCAACATTAGAGAGGAACACAAAGGACAAGTGGTGTCGTTATTATGGAGTGACTGTCAAAACCTTTTTTTTGTATTTTGTTTCATTCTATTCTAATGCATCTATTTGAATTCATTTTTTTATTTTTATTTAATATTATTTTATTTTATGTTTTATTGAAAAAATGTATATACTATTTTATTATGTTCTATTTTTTATTCATTTATTTTATTTGATTTCATTTTATTGTAATAAATCCTATTTTATTTTATTAATGTATATCCTCTTCCATTCTATTTTATTTTCTAATATTGTATTTAATCATATTCTTTTTAATTGTATTTTTATTCATTTTCTTAAATTTTTTGTTCTGTCTTTTTTTTTTCTATTTTATTTTATTCTGTTTTATTTGATTCATATTCTAATTTTTTCATTCTATTATATTTTATTATTTTTCCTTTTAATTTATTGTTAGTTTATTTCATCTTATTCGATTTTATTTCATTTTATTGTATTTTTTCATTCCATTTTATTTTATTTACTTACTTTCATTTTATTTCATTGTATTTTACTATATTCTTTTATTTTATTTTATTTTTCGATTGTATTATATATATTTTTTTTATTTTTTATTTATTTTCTTATTCTATTTTATTATGTTCTATTATTTTTTGTATTAATTTAATTTTATTTAAATATAATTTATTTCATTGTATTCATTTCTATGCTATTCTATTGTGTTTTATTGTATTCTATTTTATTTTAATATTCTATTTAATTCTATGTTTTATATATTTTTATTCACTGTCTTTTATTTTGTGTTCTGTTTTATTTTCTTCTATTCTATTTTTTTCTTCTATTGTATCTTATTCCCTTTATTTTATTCAATTACATTTTTATTACAATATATTTTGGGAGGGGGTGTGGGGGGTTCTCATTGTCATCCCATTGGGTTGAGTTTTTTCTTGCCCTGATGTGGATCTGAGCCGAGGATGTCGTTGTGGCTTGTGCAGCCCTTTGAGACACTCGTGATTTAGGGCTATACAAGTAAACTTTGATTGATTGATGATTGATATCCGGGCTGCCCCGCGGGCTCATGTAACTGTTGGTTATTTACTTATTTTTAGTGTATTTCATCTTATCCTATTTTATTTCATTTTATCTTATTCATCCATTCTATTTTATTTCATTTAATTATTTTTATTTTATTTATTTGTATTTTACTATATTTTTTATTCTATTTTATTAAATTGTTCTATTTTTTTTTTTATTGTATTCTATTTAATCCTATTCTCTTTTTTTTTGTTGTATTCTATTCTATTCTAGTGTGATGCCTGAGTGATAAATGAAGTGGCCAGTCAGGTTATGCTAATTGATGTCTCCTCCGATGCTTCCTTCCTCTTTTCTCAAAGTTCAATTACACTCATCCACAGCCATCCATCACCGGAATGAAGCCGGCCGCGGGGCTAAATTAAATGTGCCAATTTCAATTAGGCGGCGAGCGGCAGCGCCAGCGACAAAGGTGACTGTGGGCGAGATTGCTGAGGTGACCGGGCGGCGGCGTCAGGACTTTTAAGGAGGAGGGAGGGTTTTGCTAGTTGTTAGGGATAAAGAGTCATTTTGCTTATGTTCTTAGTCTACGGTGGCCCAAAGGGGCAATGCAACACAGGAAGTCAATTTACTCTTTTTCCATTTACAGTAATTCACTGTAATATCAACCACAGTGAGTTTTACAGTCAAATCTGACAGTTTTTTTCTCTAAAATCAACAATTTTTTATTTATTTTTCTCACATTGTTGTTGATCCTCACTCCCTGACACTCTAATAATTTGCGCTGGACATGCTCAGGCTTTTAGCTCAATGCTTAGCACGCTTACACTCTCATACAGAGGCCCGGGGTTCCAGCCCTGGCCCAAACAGGAACAAGTGCTGGACCGCAAACACAACAATTACACACAAACGTGTGTGGAAAAAAAAAATGTGTGAGATATACAAACCCCAAAAGCAGTGAAGTTGTCACGTTGTGTAAATGGTAAATAAAAACAGAATACAATGAATTGCAAATACTTTTCAACTTATATTCAATTGAATAGACTGCAAAGACAAGATGCTTAACGTTTGAACTGTAAAACTTCGTTATTTTTTGCAAATATTAGCTCATGGAATTCGATGCCTGCAACTTGTTTCAAAAAAGCTGGCACGAGTGGCAAAAAAGACTGAGAATGTTGAGGAATGCTCATCAAACACTTATTTGGAACATCCCGCAGGTGAACAGGCTAATTGGGAACAGGTGGGTGCCATGATTGGGTATGAAAGCAGCTTCCGTGAAATGCTCAGTCATTCCCAAACAAGGACGGGGCGAGGGTCAGCATTTTGTCAACAAATGCCTGAGCAAATTGTTTAAAAACTACATTTCTCAACCAGCTATTGCAAGGAATTTAGGGATTTCACCATCTACGGTCTGTAATATCATCAAAAGGTTCAGAGAATCTGGAGAAATCACTACACGTAACATTGAATGCCCGTGACCTTGGATCCCTCAGGCGGTACTGCATCAAAAAGCGACATCAGTGTGTAAAGGATATCACCACATGGGCTCAGAAACACTTCAGAAAACTACTGTCAGTAACTACAATTTGTCGGTACATCTGTAAGTGCAGGTTAAAACTCTACTATGCAAAGCCAAAGCCATTTATCAACAACACCCAGAAACACCGCCGGCTTCGCTGGGCCCGAGCTCATCTAAGATGGACTGATGCAAAGTGGAAAAGTGTTCTGTGGTCTGACGAGTCCACATTTCAAATTGTTTTTGGAAATGTGTTGCTGCCATTACATTCTAAGTTATTGATTATTTGCACACAAAAAAAAAGGTTTCTCAGTTGGAACATTAAATATCTTGTCTTTGCAGTCTATTCAATTGAATATAAGTTGAAAAGGATTTGCAAATCATTGTATTCTGTTTTTATTTACCATTTACGCAACGTGCCAACTTCACTGGTTTTGGGTTTTGTATTTCAACCATTTTTGTAGCAAGTGCAGGTGTCAGGTTCAAACACTGATGACATCTATTAAACAAGACAAGAGGCAAATAATTAAACAAAGACAGAATTCAATTTGGACTCAATATTGAGGAGAGTCGTCTGTACACTGTACCCTTGTACAGTATCTCAGCACGCTCTGCCAAAAAATTGCACGGCTCCTTCTTTTATTTTAGACCCCACATGGCCACCGCTGTTTCCAAAGGACAAAGGTCGCAAAAAGTTCACAGAAAAGGTCGTAAACAATTCAAAGAAAAGGTCAGTTCAAAAAAAGTTTGTAAAATAGTTGCAAAAGAGGTCCAGAGAATATTTCAACAAGACGTTCGTAAACCAGTTCAAAAAGGAGGTTCAAAAAGAGGTCGCCTGGAAATTGGGCAGATTCTGTCTCCTCTCCGCTTTGAAGTCCTTGGGTTAGAACAATATCTTTCTGTTGATTACCATACATCAGGGGTGTCCAAAGTGCGGCCCGCAGCTAATTGTTTACCGGCCCGCCACACACTCTGGAAATACTATTGTAAAAATAAAAAAGAACATTAAAAAAAGTGGAATGCGGTGAAATCTAACGAGAAAAAGTTGCAATGTTGACACAAAAGCTGCCATGCAGGCTGTTTTTTTTCTTTTTCTTTTCTCTTTCTTCATTTTTCTTTTTTTGCCATTTGCTCAAAAAAAAAAAAAAAAAGAAAAAAAATCCATGTTATAATGAATTATTTTCAGGGCTCCAATTACTTCAAATATTTCACTTTAAAATGTTTTATGTGGTAAATATTGCATATATTGTGTAGTAGCCATATAAAAACATCAAAGTTTTCTTTGACAAAAGCGCATAAAACAAACAAAATAATAGTTCCAGCATAAAATGGACAGATATATCTCTCAAATCTATATGATCTCGTAACTTAAGTGTTGAAAGTAAAAGAAAAACCTAATAAAAATGTATCACTTTATGAGTGGGGCACCTTTTGGATCCCAAATATATTTAGTGATTTTTTTATTTATCTTTTCACTGTGATTACTCAAAAATATGAAATAATTAAAATCAATGGTGTCCTGCATTATTGATCTTTTAGGGCTCTAATTACTAAATACTGCATATTTCAGTTTTACTATAAAAAAAACTAAGTTGTTTTTGACAGAAAAGCCATAAAACATTTTTTTTAAATTTGTATTACTTTATATCAACTTGAAGTTGATATAGAGATTTACTGTAAGCGTTAAATAATAATTAAAAAAAATAATCTGACTTATTTTTAACATTTTAATGACTGAGACCCTTTATAGTTCCCGGGACCCCTAAAGGTAAAATAAATAAAAAATGCATATATTTTGTTATGGTTTGAAAATTAAAAATATCAAAATGGCCCCCACATGCTTTAATTTTTCCGTGTGCGGCCCTCAGTGGAAAAAGTTTGGACACCCCTTCCATACATGAAAGAACACAGGAACACCTTCATCTTGCTTCCCCCCTACACAGTGGAGATTTACGAGCCAATACGAAGTAGCTCTGTTTTCATCTCATTATTCCACAGTATTGTGGACATCTGTGTTGGTGAATCTGTTGCAATTTGTTCATTGCATTATGGAGAAAGAAGCTGAGCAAGCAAAGAAGAAAGTTGTCGGTGCAAAGCGGATATTTTGCGAGGGAAGTCAGCAACACAACACAGCCGGTGTTTGTTTACATTCCTGAAAGATGCAGTCGAGATCGAAGAACTCGGACAACAGAGATTCTAACCAGGAGGACTTTGACTTGGATACACAGACGCGATACCGTGAGTACGTAGCTGCGCTTCCAAACATTTGATCGCTTGCTATAACTAGCTCGAGCTAGTAGCTAGGAGCTAGGAGCTAGCATAACAAACACCTAGGTGGGATTAATTTGTGGCATATTAAACATAAGCCTGGTTGTGTTGTGGCTAATAGAGTATATATATGTCTTGTGTTTATTTACTGTTGTAGTCATTCCCAGCTGAATATCAGCTCCCACCCGCGCGCTTCCAAACATTTGATCGCTTGCCCGTACGTGCATGTCACGTACGTAACTTTGGGTAAATATATAAGCTTTATGAACCTTGGGTTGGGTGAACGGTCCTTTGGGCTGAGTGAGTGTGTGTGTTGGGCAGGTGTTTGAATTGTATTGGTGGGTTATATATACGCATACTTGCCAACCCTCCCGTTTTTAGCGGGAGAATCCCGATATTCAGCGCCTCTCCCGACAACCTCCCGGCAGAGATTTTCTCCCGACAAACTCCCGGTATTCAGCCGGAGCTGGAGGCCACGCCCCCTCCAGCTCAATGCGGACCTGAGACTGAGTGGGGACAGCCTGTTCTCACGTCCGCTTTCCCACAAAATAAACAGCTCGCCTGCCCAAAGACGTCATAACATCCAGGGCTTTTATAGAGTGCACAACTGCGCGCACAACAAGGAGACAAAGCAGAAGAATGAGGAAATTACAGACATGGCGGCCGAAATGGTATACTCATCATGAACGGAGAAGTTAAACAGGACAATACTGCCATCTAATGGATAGCCACTGGAACACTGAAATTGAAGTATTTTTTTTGTTTTTCTATGTAAATAAAATAAAAATAAAAATAAATATATATATAGCTAGAATTCACTGAAAGTCAAGTATTTCATACATACATATATATATATATATATATATATATATATATATATATATATATATATATATATATATATATATATATATATATATAAATATATATATATATATATATATATATATATATATATATATATATATATATATATATATATATATATATATATATATATATATATATATATATATATATATATATATATATATATATATATATATATATATATATATATATATATATATATATATATATATATATATATATGAAATATATATGAAATACTCGAGTTGGTGAATTCTAGAAGTAAATAACCACGCCCCCAACCACATTTTCCTCATCCACAAATCTTTCATCCTCGCTCAAATTAATGGGGAAATCGTCGCTTTCTCGGTCCGAATCTCTCTCACTTCTGGCGGCCATCATTGTAAACAATAGGGAACTTTGCGGATGTGTTCAACTGACTACGTCACGCTACTTCCGGTAGGGGCAAGCCTTTTTTTTTTTATCAGATACCAAAAGTTGCGATCTTTATCGTCGTTGTTTTATACTAAATCCTTTCAGCAAAAATATGGCAATATCGCGAAATGATCAAGTATGACACATAGAATAGATCTGCTATCCCCGTTTAAATAAAAAAAAAATTCATTTCAGTAGGCCTTTAAGAAACAATTATTCTAACAGCAGGTGTCCCTAATTATATGGCCGGCGAGCGTTCCGTCCCGAGTCTACGAGCGCGTTTGGTTTTTAATTGTCTTTTATTTTCGAAAAAGGAGGAAGTGTCGGGAAGCGGGGCGACGAAGACGACGACCCACCAGAGACGTAGCCCACATACCGACGTCGCACGCCCGCGCGCAGGAAGTGGCGAAGACGCGGGGAAGTGGTGTACAAGCAGCGCGGCGTGACGAGTGTTTACAAAGCTGCAGGGCCAAACAAACCTCTGCACGTCTCGTGACGCCCCCCCTCGCCCCCCCCTCTTCACCTTTTCACTTGATTTCTCTTTTTTTCCTCCCCTTGTTTTTCGCTCTCGCCCGCCTTCCTTCCGCCTTCCTCTTCCTCCCGCTCGGCTGGGGCTAATTAGATCAAGACATATAGTGTTGGTGTGACAGTATTCTCCACGGAGCGCAGAGGCGATATGAATAATTGAGACGCAATTATCAACCCCCGCTATTACGCCACCGACTGAGCACTCTGGTCGGCGCACGTGCGCTTGTCGCTCGCCACGGCGTGGAAATGGGAAACCGGAACGGACCCTCGGGAATTCAAACACAACTCCGAGAGCGCATATTGAATGGGAATGTTTACCGTAAGGATGGAAAAACATTTGAAGTGTCGTATTTTACGGACTGTAGAACGCACCGGTATATTAGCCACACCCACTAAACTTTAGAAGAAAAACATTGTTTCCATATATAAGCCGCAACCGACTATAAGCCGCTGATACACTATATTCCTCCAAAAAAATTCAAAAAAACATTTAAATGTTGTACAATGTACAATAAACACACAATTAATTCTATTTCAGTCAGGTAATTTGCTGGAGGCTACGAGGAGCTAGCAGCTACACAGCAGCTAAGCACACAATAGCACACAAGCTCGACATTGATAATGATCATTCGACAATATCGCAGTGCAAAACTTCATAAACAAAGTATCAAATAATCACAGTTGCGTATTACTTCCGCCTACAAAGTCTCCGAGGCAGAAGCGTACGAGGAAGTATCCAGTAACAAACGCGTCCGCACCATACAACTCACCACGTCAACTTAAAGCCATGACTAACATTTAAAATACAGTAGCGTAGTAGGCCTAAGCATTCTCTAAAAACAAGGCAGAGATTTTATTTAACAAGTATATTTAAGATGTTTGGTCTCTGCGACATCACACATGGTTTGAACAGTAACACTGTGTTTGAATATCAGAAAATAAAACACTGTACTTTAATTAAGTGATTCTTTAGCGTACCACTAGTGGTACACGTACCACAGTTTGAGAACCAAAATCAACGTTGTTATGAATTATTGACCTATAACTTCACTTCAAATATTCCACCTTGAAATATTTTGTGGGGAAAATATTGCATATTTTGCGTGTGTCCCATGTACCAAATATGTTTTCTTTGACTAAAATAATGAAACAAACAAATAAAAAAATAAAAAACAACATACAAAAATAATAAAAACTTAAATCTGACGGCTGACCCTGAAGTTGATTTAGAAACTTAAGTGTTTAAGGTAAAAAAAAAAACATTTAAATGTTGTACAATAAACACACAATTAATTCTATTTCAGTCAGGTAATTTGCTACAGGCTACGAGGAGCTAGCAGCTACACAGCAGCTAAGCACACAATAGCACACAAGCTCGACATTGATAATGATCATTCGACAATATCGCAGTGTAAAACTTCATAAACAAAGTATCAAATAATCACAGTTGCGTATTACCTCCGCATACAAAGTCTCCGAGGCAGAAGCGTACGAGGAAGTATCCAATAACAAACGTGTCCGCACCATACAACTCACCACGTCAACTTAAAGCCATGACTAACATTTAAAATACAGTAGCGTAGTAGGCCTAAGCATTCTCTAAAAACAAGGCAGAGATTTTATTTAACAAGTATATTTAAGATTTTTGGTCTCTGCGACATCACACATGGTTTGAACAGTAACACTGTGTTTGAATATCAGAAAATAAAACACTGTACTTTAATTAAGGGATTCTTTAGCGTACCACTAGTGGTACACGTACCACAGTTTGAGAACCAAAATCAACGTTGTTATGAATTATTGACCTATAACTTCACTTCAAATATTCCACCTTGAAATATTTTGTGGGGAAAATATTGCATATTTTGCGTGTGTCCCATGTACCAAATATGTTTTCTTTGACTAAAATAATTAAACAAACAAATAAAAAAATAAAAAACAACATACAAAAATAATAAAAACTTAAATCTGACGGCTGACCCTGAAGTTGATTTAGAAACTTAAGTGTTTAAGGTAAAAAAAAAAACATTTAAATGTTGTACAATAAACACACAATTAATTCTATTTCAGTCAGGTAATTTGCTAGAGGCTACGAGGAGCTAGCAGCTACACAGCAGCTAAGCACACAATAGCACACAAGCTCGACATTGATAATGATCATTCGACAATATCGCAGTGTAAAACTTCATAAACAAAGTATCAAATAATCACAGTTGCGTATTACCTCCGCATACAAAGTCTCCGAGGCAGAAGCGTACGAGGAAGTATCCAGTAACAAACGCGTCCGCACCATACAACTCACCAGGTCAACTTAAAGCCATGACTAACATTTAAAATACAGTAGCGTAGTAGGCCTAAGCATTCTCTAAAAACAAGGCAGATATTTTATTTAACAAGTATATTTAAGATTTTTGGTCTCTGCGACATCACACATGGTTTGAACAGTAACACTGTGTTTGAATATCAGAAAATAAAACACTGTACTTTAATCAAGTGATTCTTTAGCGTACCACTAGTGGTACACGTACCACAGTTTGAGAACCAAAATCAACGTTGTTATGAATTATTGACCTATAACTTCACTTCAAATATTCCACATTGAAATATTTTGTGGGGAAAATATTGCATATTTTGCGTGTGTCCCATGTACCAAATATGTTTTCTTTGACTAAAATAATGAAACAAACAAATAAAAAAATAAAAAACAACATACAAAAATAATAAAAACTTAAATCTGACGGCTGACCCTGAAGTTGATTTAGAAACTTAAGTGTTTAAGGTAAAAAAAAAAAACATTTAAATGTTGTACAATAAACACACAATTAATTCTATTTCAGTCAGGTAATTTGCTAGAGGCTACGAGGAGCTAGCAGCTACACAGCAGCTAAGCACACAATAGCACACAAGCTCGACATTGATAATGATAATTCGACAATATCGCAGTGTAAAACTTCATAAACAAAGTATCAAATAATCACAGTTGCGTATTACTTCCGCCTACAAAGTCTCCGAGGCAGAAGCGTACGAGGAAGTATCCAGTAACAAACGCGTCCGCACCATACAACTCACCACGTCAACTTAAAGCCAGGACTAACATTTAAAATACAGTAGCGTAGTAGGCCTAAGCATTCTCTAAAAACAAGGCAGAGATTTTATTTAACAAGTATATTTAATATTTTTGGTCTCTGCGACATCACACATGGTTTGAACAGTAACACTGTGTTTGAATATCAGAAAATAAAACACTGTACTTTAATCAAGTGATTCTTTAGCGTACCACTAGTGGTACACGTACCACAGTTTGAGAACCAAAATCAACGTTGTTATGAATTATTGACCTATAACTTCACTTCAAATATTCCACATTGAAATATTTTGTGGGGAAAATATTGCATATTTTGCGTGTGTCCCATGTACCAAATATGTTTTCTTTGACTAAAATAATTAAACAAACAAATAAAAAAATAAAAAACAACATACAAAAATAATAAAAACTTAAATCTGACGGCTGACCCTGAAGTTGATTTAGAAACTTAAGTGTTTAAGGTAAAAAAAAAAACATTTAAATGTTGTACAATAAACACACAATTAATTCTATTTCAGTCAGGTAATTTGCTGGAGGCTACGAGGAGCTAGCAGCTACACAGCAGCTAAGCACACAGTAGCACACAAGCTCGACATTGATAATGATCATTCGACAATATCGCAGTGTAAAACTTCATAAACAAAGTATCAAATAATCACAGTTGCGTATTACCTCCGCATACAAAGTCTCCAAGGCAGAAGCGTACGAGGAAGTATCCAGTAACAAACGTGTCCGCACCATACAACTCACCACGTCAACTTAAAGCCAGGACTAACATTTAAAATACAGTAGCGTAGTAGGCCTAAGCATTCTCTAAAAACAAGGCAGAGATTTTATTTAACAAGTATATTTAAGATTTTTGGTCTCTGCGACATCACACATGGTTTGAACAGTAACACTGTGTTTGAATATCAGATAATAAAACACTGTACTTTAATTAAGTGATTCTTTAGCGTACCACTAGTGGTACACGTACCACAGTTTGAGAACCAAAATCAACGTTGTTATGAATTATTGACCTATAACTTCACTTCAAATATTCCACCTTGAAATATTTTGTGGGGAAAATATTGCATATTTTGCGTGTGTCCCATGTACCAAATATGTTTTCTTTGACTAAAATAATTAAACAAACAAATAAAAAAATAAAAAACAACATACAAAAATAATAAAAACTTAAATCTGACGGCTGACCCTGAAGTTGATTTAGAAACTTAAGAGTTTAAGGTAAAAAAAAAAACATTCAAATGTTGTACAATAAACACACAATTAATTCTATTTCAGTCAGGTAATTTGCTGGAGGCTACGAGGAGCTAGCAGCTACACAGCAGCTAAGCACACAATAGCACACAAGCTCGACATTGATAATGATCATTCGACAATATCGCAGTGTAAAACTTCATAAACAAAGTATCAAATAATCACAGTTGCGTATTACTTCCGCCTACAAAGTCTCCGAGGCAGAAGCGTACGAGGAAGTATCCGGTAACAAACGCGTCCGCACCATACAACTCACCACGTCAACTTAAAGCCATGACTAACATTTAAAATACAATAGCGTAGTAGGCCTAAGCATTTTCTAAAAACAAGGCAGAGATTTTATTTAACAAGTATATTTAAGATTTTTGGTCTCTGCGACATCACACATGGTTTGAACAGTAACACTGTGTTTGAATATCAGAAAATAAAACACTGTACTTTAATTAAGTGATTCTTTAGCGTACCACTAGTGGTACACGTACCACAGTTTGAGAACCAAAATCAACGTTGTTATGAATTATTGACCTATAACTTCACTTCAAATATTCCACCTTGAAATATTTTGTGGGGAAAATATTGCATATTTTGCGTGTGTCCCATGTACCAAATATGTTTTCTTTGAGTAAAATAATTAAACAAACAAATAAAAAAATAAAAAACAACATACAAAAATAATAAAAACTTAAATCTGACGGCTGACCCTGAAGTTGATTTAGAAACTTAAGTGTTTAAGGTAAAAAAAAAAACATTTAAATGTTGTACAATAAACACACAATTAATTCTATTTCAGTCAGGTAATTTGCTGGAGGCTACGAGGAGCTAGCAGCTACACAGCAGCTAAGCACACAATAGCACACAAGCTCGACATTGATAATGATCATTCGACAATATCGCAGTGTAAAACTTCATAAACAAAGTATCAAATAATCACAGTTGCGTATTACTTCCGCCTACAAAGTCTCCGAGGCAGAAGCGTACGAGGAAGTATCCAGTAACAAACGCGTCCGCACCATACAACTCACCACGTCAACTTAAAGCCATGACTAACATTTAAAATACAGTAGCGTAGTAGGCCTAAGCATTCTCTAAAAACAAGGCAGAGATTTTATTTAACAAGTATATTTAAGATGTTTGGTCTCTGCGACATCACACATGGTTTGAACAGTAACACTGTGTTTGAATATCAGAAAATAAAACACTGTACTTTAATCAAGTGATTCTTTAGCGTACCACTAGTGGTACACGTACCACAGTTTGAGAACCAAAATCAACGTTGTTATGAATTATTGACCTATAACTTCACTTCAAATATTCCACCTTGAAATATTTTGTGGGGAAAATATTGCATATTTTGCGTGTGTCCCATGTACCAAATATGTTTTCTTTGACTAAAATAATGAAACAAACAAATAAAAAAATAAAAAACAACATACAAAAATAATAAAAACTTAAATCTGACGGCTGACCCTGAAGTTGATTTAGAAACTTAAGTGTTTAAGGTAAAAAAAAAAACATTTAAATGTTGTACAATAAACACACAATTAATTCTATTTCAGTCAGGTAATTTGCTACAGGCTACGAGGAGCTAGCAGCTACACAGCAGCTAAGCACACAATAGCACACAAGCTCGACATTGATAATGATCATTCGACAATATCGCAGTGTAAAACTTCATAAACAAAGTATCAAATAATCACAGTTGCGTATTACCTCCGCATACAAAGTCTCCGAGGCAGAAGCGTACGAGGAAGTATCCAGTAACAAACGCGTCCGCACCATACAACTCACCACGTCAACTTAAAGCCATGACTAACATTTAAAATACAGTAGCGTAGTAGGCCTAAGCATTCTCTAAAAACAAGGCAGAGATTTTATTTAACAAGTATATTTAAGATTTTTGGTCTCTGCGACATCACACATGGTTTGAACAGTAACACTGTGTTTGAATATCAGAAAATAAAACACTGTACTTTAATTAAGTGATTCTTTAGCGTACCACTAGTGGTACACGTACCACAGTTTGAGAACCAAAATCAACGTTGTTATGAATTATTGACCTATAACTTCACTTCAAATATTCCACCTTGAAATATTTTGTGGGGAAAATATTGCATATTTTGCGTGTGTCCCATGTACCAAATATGTTTTCTTTGACTAAAATAATGAAACAAACAAATAAAAAAATAAAAAACAACATACAAAAATAATAAAAACTTAAATCTGACGGCTGACCCTGAAGTTGATTTAGAAACTTAAGTGTTTAAGGTAAAAAAAAACACCATTTAAATGTTGTACAATAAACACACAATTAATTCTATTTTAGTCAGGTAATTTGCTAGAGGCTACGAGGAGCTAGCAGCTACACAGCAGCTAAGCACACAATAGCACACAAGCTCGACATTGATAATGATCATTCGACAATATCGCAGTGTAAAACTTCATAAACAAAGTATCAAATAATCACAGTTGCGTATTACCTCCGCATACAAAGTCTCCGAGGCAGAAGCGTACGAGGAAGTATCCAATAACAAACGTGTCCGCACCATACAACTCACCACGTCAACTTAAAGACAGCGTAAGTCCATTTCCAGATGGTTGATAAAAAAATAGGTTAGTGTTTTTCACACCAACCATTTGATTCATTTCACCTTTTCCAACATTCCACACGACTAAATAATAAAAGCATGTATGATTCCTGCTGATATCATATCGGCTCAATATTGGTATCGGCCAACACGTAAAAC